>NC_034590.1:42077878-42083724 GCF_900095145.1 Mus pahari | reverse complement strand
TGTTAAATTCCATCACATGTCAGTTCCTGGTTCTAAACACACACACACACACACACAGACAGAGAGAGAGAGAGAGAGAGAGAGAGAGAGAGAGAGAGAGAGAGAGAGAGACAAAGCCAACAAAACACTATTCTTTCTCACAGGACGTGGAGACTGGCACAGAGTGAAGGGAATGTTAAATTACAGGTCAAGGCAAAAGGTTACCTACATATTTTATGCACCATCTCTGCACTCAATTATGCTGGGGGGCCAGGAATGGAAGACAATCTTTATGTTTTGTGGAAATATTGAATTTCGCCTTTAAAAATTAGTGCAGTACCTATTTATGATGTAAAATATCACTGGGAGAGGTGAATATTATTCTCTTTAGTTCACACAATAAATTAAGACAGATGGGTCATTCACTAACTTTTACTTCATAGGAAGATAATATATTGATTTCCTTCTCTTTCTCCACTTTAAAATCTAAAGAAAAAACTTCAAATAAAATCTAATTACATCACTCTCTTTCTGAACTCTTCTGGAAATTACAGAGCTATCAATATTAAGTACACTTTACACCAATTTGAAAATCTATTTTTCCCAGACGTACACCCAATACCACTCTGATTTTTGTGTAATTGAGCTCTAAAAGGTGGCACGATGTGGAATTCCTCATTAGCTTATGCTGAGTTAGTTGAGATTTTAAATGTGAAATGAAAATCAGACCAATTCTTAAAGGCAAAGATATCCACATCGAAAAATGGAAAGAAAGGCTAAAGGCAGGTTGTCCTGCCCAACTAGACCAACTGCTAGAGTGAAGAGCCTCAGATAAACTGGGTGCTTTTGAGGAATTTTCAACCTTTCTCCCACATAATGACCCTCCTAAGCCTCCAGGTAAATTTATTTTGTAACAACAACAGCAACAACAACAGCAACAACAACATCAAACTGGGCTAATATTGACCATACAGCAGGGACCCAACTGAGTTTGCTCTGAAGTTCTAGGCCCTGGCTGTGTGTTCCCAGAAGCTTTATCTCAAGATTCCTCCTCCTCCCATTCTGTTCCAATTCTTGAGAAAAGGAGCATAATGGGAGGAGAGAAGGGAGCTGCTTTTCATAAAGAAAGCTTGTGGTATCTATATAACCGCAGAGGTTAGGTAAAGAGTAAGGGACTGGGATCTTCCAAGGAAGGGGAAATACAGTTATGGATGAATGTGCTGTGTGGTGGGGACTGGAATCGGAGGATCAAATAGGGAGGGAGAGGGGAGAGGTTGAGAGGGAGACAACATAGGAGGAACAGCTAAAACTCAGAGCCACTTGAGGGGGTTGTACCTAAAATAGTAGAGTGCCATATATATATGATCTAAGTGACCCAAGTGGGCATTTTGTCACTAAATGAGGCATCTAATACTAGATTAGGGTTATATCTAATGGAGGTCTTGGCCAAATGGATCCTATAAGAACCTCAAACTATCCAGGCCATTGCCAAAGTTATTGGTTGCTCTCCACAAAGTGATGGTTAAGGACTCATTGCTGAAGAAAACACCTATACAATTCATTGAACTTGGTGAATTCATTGAGCTGGTGCCTATCTAGAGCTATCTAGTCCTATAGTCTAATGTTCATGGTACTGGAATATATTCTATACACTATCAAATGAGAAAGTCAAACACCAACACTGCTACAAATCCTTTAATCTACAATGGTAACCTGCTTGCAAGATGTGCTGGTGAAATGGTGGCACAAAGCTTGTGGCAGTAACCAATCAATATCTGATTTGAGTTAAGGCATACTTCATGAGATGGAATCCATCTCCAACCCTGCTTGGATGGCTAAGAATTTGACACTAGATAAGTCATGGACCTAGGAGAAACCCCAAAATCTGTTGTTCTACTAAAGGAAGAGAGCAATAAAATGACTTTTAATGACATTCTGCTATACTCATAGACCATTGCCTTGCTCATCCACCATCAGAGAGAGCTTCCCCCTGCAGTAGATGGGGAAAAACACAGGGACCGACAGCTAGACATTTTACAGTTAGAGAGAGATATTAGAACACTCAGTTCTAAATGGGACATCTTCATCTAATCTTTCCTTTCAGGGCGCAGAGAACTCTGCAGAAGAGGAAGCAAAAAGAGTATAACAACCAGAGGAGATGGAAGACGACAAGGAAACAAGCCCTTCTAGACACAACCAGGTTGGCACACATATGACCTCACATAGTCTGCAGCAGCATGCCCCGGGCCTGCTCAGGTCTGCACTAGATGGGATCCTAGAACTGAAAAAAAAAAAAAAAAAAAAAGTAGACACATGCCACTCCCCCAATTCCTAAGCCACACACTAACTCCAATTGATGGCCACTTGCAAATGAAAAATTAGTTTTCTTGAAGGCCATCTCATTGGGGAACCAAACAGCTCTTAAGGGTAGACCTAATGGCTAGTAGTAGATAGCCAACATACAATGTGTATTTGGTGGTTCTTTGTCACATAATGTTAAATTGGAACATCCCCATATATCCTTTGCCTATATATTATACCTTCCCACTTTGTGTTTTTATGGATTTTCTCTGTGTGTGAATATATATATATATATATATATATATATATATATATATATATAATTTCTTGTGCTTTTTCTTTGACTTGTTTTATGTGTTTGTGTGGTATTTCCTATTTCTGTTTGTTTTGTTTTGTTTTATTGTATTGCATTGTATTTTATTTTGTTATTATTCTTTGGATGCCTGCTTGTTTTCTAAGGAGAGACAGAAAGGGTGTGGATACAGATGGCAGAGGAGGTGGGGAGGAACTGGGAGGAGTTGGGGAGCCATAATCAGAATATATTATATGACAAAAATCTATTTTTAATAAAGAAAAAGCAAGCAAGTAAGCATGTGTTTGCTTCAGCTTATAGAAAACGAAGTGGAAGGATTATGTTCCAAGGGAGAGGTGACAGATTGGACTTTTGTGGTCTAGGATCATGTTCCAAGGGAGAGGTGACAAACTGGACTTTTGTGGTCTGTTGCCTTCTGAGGCTAACTTCCAGGTCTCACCAGGAGACTTAAGGAAAATCCTCTAGTAGCTGGCCCTCAGGAAGATGAGACAGGGCTAAGAGATGAGGTCTGATACATATGTCTCTGACTTTGTAAAGGAGAGAAGGGGAGCTTGGTAACTAATAACTAGTATGTTTAGTGTTGCTTTTGAGTGAAATTCTAGAATACACTCTTAACAGGCCATGTTGTCAACTTTGAAAAATAACAGTGGTGCTCTGAGAAACTAGGATGAAGTCACTGAGAATAAATTGTGCTGGATTTACAACTTCATTTTTCTTGTAGTAGATGATTAGAGGTCAGGGAGGTAAAGTCAGTATAGCTTTCAGAAGTACAATTACAGAGTGCCCACGAGACATAGACGGAAAGGGTGGGAAATAGGAAGGTGTAAGCTGGTTGAGTTTTTAGTCAATCTGACACAAGTTGGAGCCATCTCAGAAGGGGCCTCAGTTGAGGAACTGCTTCTCTCAGATTGGCCTTCAGGCAAGTCTGTGGGGTCATTTTCTTATGTAATGGTTGATGCGGATAGTCCTAGCCCACTCAGGGAAATACTGCACCTGAGCAAGTAGTCCCTTGTTGTATAAGAAAGCTGACTGGGCAAACCATAGGAACAATGCTGTAATCACCATTCTTCCATGCCTTCTACTTCAGTTCCTGCCTTGAGTTCCTGCCCTGGCTTCCCTTCATGATTGGAAAGACTGGGTCAATTAAGTCCTATTCTCTTCAACTTGCGTTTTATCAAAGCAAGAGAAAAATCAATTAGGACAGTAGTCATAGAATCTCTCTCTCTCTCTTTCTCTCTCTCTCTCTCTCTCTCTCTCTCTCTTTCACTTATTAATTAATTAATTAATTAGTTACTCTGTGTGTGTGTGTGTGTGTGTGTGTACCACTTGTGGTAATAAAGTCTTTTTCTTTTATGTTGGTTCTGGGAGGAACAAACTCAAGTCCTCAGGCTTAGTGTGCAGGAACCTCTCTATCCACTGAGCCATCTGGAAAAAAAAATCAAGTTAATTGATGCTATTAACTTGCTAAAGAAATGTAGTTATTCACATTGAAGGTCGTCTCCGGGAAGATTTTGGAAAGCAATTTTTAATCCATTGGACTAGTGGGGAGACAGGTCAGGTCTAGTCTGATTTCTGCTGTGAGGAAGGCTGGAACAGGGGCCTTTTGATGTAGGACTCAGTTTGTAAGTGAAGTGAAGGAGGGCCTGGCCAGCAGATGCACTTTTGGAGGCTGAAGGGGACAAGACAAAGCTTATGGCAAAGGATGCCTGGAAAGGCACAGAGCATGATCTTTTCTGAGTAGTGTTGAGTACCGCCAAGGTAAGCGAAAGTTAGTGCAGAGCTTTGGAGGCTTCAAAGAACAAATGCCTCGCTTTCCGGACAAAACCACTTTCATTGGAGGATTTAATTTATCCCTACTGCACATGCACATGGCTCCAAGAGAGACCCACATCTGGCTTCAGGAAATACCATGTGACCCAGGTGGCCAATCAAAGCATTAAATCTCACTTGGCAGCAATTGGCTCAGGAATGTGCCCTTGATCCATCACATTAATCAGAAACAATGAGACACCTTTCCTTGAGGTTTGGAGGAATCAGATTGCCCACTCTCTCTGCCCCAGAACATGCTTTGCGGTAACGAGAGCCTGGTGCTCTTACTGTGTAGCAGTTGGGGCTGAGGATGAAGCAAGCATTTATAGAGTAGGGGCAGTAGTTAGACCAATGGTACTGTGTGAGCTGTGGAATTCCAAACTAGATGTGCAACTGAAGTCAGTTTTTCTAACATGATCTTATAAATCGTTTTGTTTTGTTTTGTTTTGTTTTGTGCTAATTTTGATGGGTGGATTTTCTTTTACTTGTGAGGGCATCTTCTGAGCCTGCCAGAAATTCAAGTAGAAGCAATTCTAAACTCTGTAACCAATGGGAAGCAGCAGAAAAGCAGACTCTTGGTCACAATAAATAGTTTAGTCACTGAGAGAAAGAGAATGAAAACCAACAGCTGTAGCAGAGGCTGTCCTTCAGGATTATCTAGTTTCCACGTCGTTTTCCTTGTTGACGTGACACAAGAGGTGCGCAGTGTTCACAGTGAGGCTTTCCCCCATGTCCTGAACACTAATCTGGTGGGAAGTGAGGAGAGAATTCCTGGAGAAATCATCGAAGAGTAAGTGTGAAATCCCTTGCCCTTCTTTCTCTCCTGTTTTGGTGGATGTAGTTGAAACTGTAACACTATTACCTGGAGTAAGACAAGTCGGGGAGTAGACTCCAACCTTCTGCATGAATGCTCAATGACCCTGCATGGTTACTGACTGAACTCTAGAGAACTTGTTTATTCTCCCAGCAAATCCTATCTTAGCCAAACAACTGTGACTGTCATATGACTCATGTACGAAACAGAGAATTAATCAGAGAGGGAGTGAATAGAACAGAATGAATAGGGTGACCTGATGCTCAGGTCCTGAGTACAGAACTTCTCGAGTCTCCTTTGAAGAAGCAGGACTGATTCTAGAATGTGGGGCCGAATAACATCTGCTGTGGGAACCAAGAGGACTTTACTTTGTGGGGAAGTGCTTGAAAGGGAAATCAGCAGTGTGGTTTTTTGTAAAGAATCTATGCAGAGATGAAGCAATCCTAAGAAGAAAGAATAAGGCCTGGTATCAAGGAACAATGACAAAAAAAACTGGCATTACAATAAAACAGACATGTTGACCAATGGAATAGCATAGAGAACCAATGATAAATTCACTGCTATGGCTTCTCTCTCTCTCTCTCTCTCTCTCTCTCTCTCTCTCTCTCTCTCTCTCTCTCTCTCTCTCTC
>NC_034590.1:42065454-42077633 GCF_900095145.1 Mus pahari | reverse complement strand
TGCCTCTGCCTCTGCCTCTGCCTCTGCCTCTGCCTCTGCCTCTGCCTCTGCCTCTGCCTCTGCCTCTGCCTCTGCCTCTGCCTCTGCCTCTGCCTCGTCCAGGATGTTTGGCTGGTCTCTGCTTTTCTAGGCAGCTTGACTGATCTGAGCCTTTTCTAGGCAGCACTTGTCTGAGATCAACTCTCAGCAGTCTTTATTGTTTATATAGTCTTGAGGAGGTCAAGTGAATCTGGTCAGTTTTAGGGACATCTTGAAGATGTTTTGAATGAGTTGCTTCCTTCTTGTCTTAATGAACTTCCCTCCCTGCAGAGTGGTCTGTTTTATCTTCTTACATTATGTTGCTTTACCTCTCTATAGTCAGCCTGCCTTGAAAATACCTTATTGTTTCATGTCTCATGTTTACATTCTACATTTTAAGAAGCTTCTATCCTAGATGAAAGGGTTTCCTCTCAGAGCCAACTTCTATATAATATCTGCTAAGTCCTCAGCCAAGGATTGATAACCACAATATATAAAGATCTGCAAAAACTAAATATCCAGTGTAAAACTAGCAATCACTAAATGGACTAATGAAATGAACAGACAATTCTCCAAAGAAGAAACACAAATGTTCAATAACTATTAAAAATTGTTCAGCACCTTTAGCCATTAGGGAGATGCAACGTAAGGCCACCTGGAGATTCCATCTCACTCCTGATCTGACAGATGAAGAAAAATGACAATAGATGCTGAAAAAGACTGAAGGGAAAGAATACCTTACTCACTGATAGTGAGAGTGCAAGCTAGTGTAGCTGCAATGAAAGGCAGCATGGAGAATTAAACATACAACTAACAGACGAAGCAATTACCCTGCTCCTGAGCATATCACAAGGGGCTCCAAGTCCAACCACTGAATATACACACATCTATACTTGTTGCTGTTCTTGTCATAATGGATTATGAAAGTGTGGCATACACACACACACATTCATATGCATATTCTGTCTCATACGGAGACAGTAACTTTCATTGTTTATATGTATGCCAATAAGGGGCTGTGAGACTAGGTATAGGCGATAAAACTAGGGAAGACACCAGGAGAGGAACAAGAAATGGTGAGAAGAAGGCAGGTCACATGTGACATGAAGATAGGAAAGAGCCTACAGTGTGTGGGAGGTCACAAGAGAGTGAAAGGGATGGAGAAGGGGGGTCAGAGAGAAGCAACACCATCAACTTGTATATGAAAAATGGCAACCCTAAAATATTCTTTATAAGCAAATACACATTAAAAATAGTAAAAACTTATAAAAGATTTAAATTATAAAAGCTTTAAATTTTCCCAAATTCCAGAACAAAGGAAATCCAGAAAGGATAACAACTTTTGCCCACAGTAGGCATAAAGATCCCCAAATATCCTCCCTTTCCTAGAGTGCTCTAGCTCTGAAATTAGTGGGACAAAGCCCAGGACCTAGGTCTGAATACTATTCTAGCACAGCTTGAGTTAGGAACACATACCCATACCTGGGAGCATATTTCCCAGCATTATGGGATGAGTCAGTTAGTTGACCAGACCATCAGGATCCAAGTATTCACCCAGACTGGGAGCGTGTTAGTGGCCTTAGAAGCAAAATCATCCAAGGAGAGTAGACTTCATTTTGACTTCACATTTTGTGAAGAGTTGGGAAAAACTGCCAGAGTTGAAAGACAAACCTTCAGGAAAGTCGAGGTTTGCTGAACATGTATGTCCCTCAAAATGTACAGAAAACTCACATTGGGTTTGCCTGTGTTTTTCTGGGTATGGTGCCAGGTCCAGGGGGCAGGAGATGAATAAGAAGTGGGTCTTGGTCTGGAACCTTCAGGGTATGTCATATCATTACCCACAGGAAATGTCAAGGCATAAGAGCAGAGGGTCTAGAGTTTAGCTGGAAGGAAAGAGGATTTGCAGAAAGAACTGTAATTGATGTCTCCAGATGGTTTCAGGGCTTCCCTATAAAAGGCATGCTACATCTGCTCTGGAGGGTCCCAACAGGAAGGATTTTAATCAAAGGGCAACATTTCCATCTATAGCAACAAAAGGGAAACTTTTATCACAGAGATGATTTCTTCGGGTGGTAGCATGTTCCTTATTACTCTAACAATATTCAAATAGACACTGGTGTACACGCCACGGTATTCTAGCTAAGAGCTCAGAACTCCAGCTTCTCTTGATTCAGCATGACTTTGATCTTCAGCTTCCTCACAAATGAAATGGGTTAATGATACCCATGGTACAGAGCTGAAGGGAAGATTGATGTTAAAGGTGGGCTGAACATAGTGGTTCTTCAGTCTGGGTTCTGATAGTGGTCCTGATGCATGGATGCCGCAGCTGAGGTTACTGATGATGTAGCAGTGGGATGTAAACCTCTGAGATGCAAGGAACTAGAAGACACAGCTCCCACAATTATCTCAAGCCTGACCTTGTAGGGTTTTAAGATTCAGTACAGAAGTGTGATTATCTACGACAATAAAAGAACCATTGTAGATCCCATAAACCAAGGTAACCCTGTTGTTAAGTGGGGCCTTGCCAACGTTCACCTCCTTGAAAGATCTGTGGCTTATACAAAATGATCTCTCAGGCATAAGAATGCGTCTGCAGTTGGCTTAGTTTGCCCAGTGGAGCCAAAGTCTGGCTTCAAAGCTGAACTTACACTAAAATATTTCCTTTCTCTGTAATCCCTTTAAATCTTTGTTAAATATTATGACAGTGAGTGTATCACAGCCCCTGCTGGTACGGCCAGAGGCAAGCTTTCTTATAAAATACCTAAGCTTCACAGCAGCAGAGGGTAGCACTTTCACAGTGCTGTGTCAGTGGTCAACAGAGGAAGTGGAGAATTCCTCTTCTTAATGCAGCATGACCCTGTATATGTAGATATCCAATAAGTCAGCCACTGGCCTTTAGTAGCCATTCTGGACAGCATCCCCGGTGACACTCCCTTCTCCAGATGCTCTTCTTGCAGTGGGACACAGCATAGTACAGCCAGTGGAGGCTTCCGGAACTTGTTGCTATAGACCGTGGAAGAAAAAAAAAAAAAAGTTCAGGATGATAAAAGTTTACTTTCCCCCATATGTTAATGTTTTCTTTAGCTAAAGGACTGATTCTTTTTTTCAAAATCTGGAATAAATGTGCATATGATTTTCTTTTTTTTTTTCTTGGTAGGTTCCTTAAGTAGGGAATACCAAGAAAAGGTCCCAAGTGCCATCAGGACCTAGGATTAACAATAGACTTCTTAGCCCAAAGCTTCTTGTTCAGCAGAGAACCAAACATATATCATGCCATATTGGTTTGTTTTCGTCTGTATGAATCACAGTTATGGTGCATCTCTAGGCACAGTCACACAATTCTCTTTTCAGTATGCTTTATAATTTTTCAGAGGTGGTTATTAATAGGTGTCAGAACAAGGGTAACTTTTTAAGCTTACAATCCCTGCAACAACACCTCCTGGCCCCTGATTGTTTAGGGTTGCTAATGTAACCACACTGGGAAAATGTTTTAAATGCACTAACACTTCTAAATGCCATTTTCCCATCAAAATATTTCCCCTTATTTGGTCCGCCCAGCTAATGCATTTATGTGACACCCACATTAACACTGCAGTCTCCTCGCACCTTGACCCCTTCCTTGTAGTCAAAGCACACTTTAGTGTCTGAGAGAACAGGCCTTCTAAAAAGAGGCAGGCAATTAGACCCAAAGCAATACCTAGGTTTGATGAGCTCTGTTGGCTCATTTTCCACCAAGGGGCTTCTGAACTCTATGATATACTAAGCAAAGGAAATGGATTCCTGGATCCATTCCTATATTTGCAACAGCCTGGACTGCATGTTAATTACTTCTCTCGTATGGGTGGGAGAAATTCCTGGGACCCCACTGTTTAGAATGTGAACCTCACAGGGACACCTGGGCACTGGATTTTTCCATTCCACAAAGTTTACCTTGTATGTCCAACCTAATTGAGCCAGGAAGCAACAATGGAAAACACATGTCTAGAATTAAAATATGATCAGATAGCAGACGTACTGGGAAATCCAAGCCTTGTCTTTTCCATTTACTTGCTGTTTGTTTTTTTTTTTATGTGAGTCTACATTGACATGGGGTGCTGGGATATGCTCAATTTGTCTGCTTTAAGCAACATGTCAAGATGTCTGAAGGCAGGGAGATGGGGAAGGAGAGAAACATCTGGGAGGTGGTGAAGGGAGAGAGAAGTGATGGCTAGAACTAACTCATCTCCAGTTCTCCAAAGTTTAGGATTCACTGCATCTCAGAGTGTGGAAGTGCAAGACAGAGTAAGACACAGACACAGAGTTCAAAGTCCTCAGTACAAAAAATATTGACTGATGTAGGCAGAGAAAATTAGCGTTTGGGGATAATGGATAGAAATGAAAGCTGAGGGAGCCTGGACTAGTACTGCTGATCTATTCATGCTTTGGCAGCACACAAGTGCATTACTATAATCTGGGGGTGTGGTCAGAGAGGAGTTCGGGGAGATGTGGTCTATATAAGAGCGGCCATCAGAACCCAAAGGGTTGAATTTGAACTTGGGGAGGACTTCTAGCCCTAGAAAACTCTGACTTGAGAAAGAATTGGGTATGCATGGAAAACAAAAACCTGCAACTTAAGAATCTTGATATTTTGAACCAAATGAATAGACTTTGTTTTTAGTGAATGCTTATATTACAAGTACAAAGGGTCAAGAGAGATACTTTCCCCACACACACTCTGCCAGAAACACACAAATGGTTTGTTTCAGAGTGTTAATACTGTAAGAAACAGAGTGGGCACAGCCACCCACTTGTTAGACTTTCTCATACATTACTATAAAGTGCAATGGAGTTTGAGAAGCGTCAACCTCCTCATCACAGGGACTCTGCCATTCTCAATAGCAGCATAATCCAGACATAGATACAACTGCTATTTAGTGAACAAAGGCCTATTTTCTATATTGTGTTTGGGGGCGATAACTTGTGAGCAGAAAGCTTGGCAATCTGAGAATAAGGTTCTGTATGCAGAGGTCTGCTCTCTGGGCCTCAGTTTCTCCCCTGGAAACTAGAAGTACAAGCTTTTCTCTGCTAATTATTGTAAGGATGGCAGGTGATCATGCTTTGCACACAGTAGGTTCTCAGGTGAGAGTGCAGCTGCCATAGCCTCCTTGTATTTTTTTGTTTTCTTTCTTCCTCCTCATCCTGCCATTTGCATCCTCTCCTGCAACCTTCTCGTCCTTTGTTGTCCTGTATCACCTGGGTATCCTAGTGATACCTTTGCCTCACAGGATGAAGGTTGGGTTGGGCGGTCTACATTCTAGAGAACCTGGGCCTGATAGAACCTGGATTTTCTCAGCGTGGCAGCTATGTTCTCTTTCTGTCCTGTCTGTGCTGTTCTTCTTTTACATGTTGAGGGGCAGAAGAGAGACCAAATCAGATGCTCAGGAATGAAGCGACTATTGGAGTTCAGCATTCCTTTTCTTGACCCATGTGCAGGGAGCCTAATGGCAGCCATGCAGTTGGAAGAATTAGGGCAACCCAGGGGAAGCTCACAGCACTCCATTAGTTTTGAAACAATGAGTTCCATGAAGACATTTTCAAGAAAGTGTCTTGGTGCGAATGTGTGGTTTTGCTTTTTCTTTACTCATGATAGCATAGAGATATTGGGGATGGGGTGGGGAGAAGAGCTAGCATCTCATTAGACAACTGAAAAGCTTTCCTTAGTAATTTCTTCAGATAAACTCATTCTAAAGGAAACCAAGTTAATACAGAAACATAGAGAGATGGGACAAGGTAAGAGAGAGTGGACAGTTCTTTCTCAGGGACAGAAAGATAAAATGTGTAGACAGGAGGTTGGTACATTTTGGATGCCAGAGCAGGGAAGAGCAGCTTTACTACCATTTTTGTTTGTTTGTTTGTTTGTTTGTTTCTGTCAGGAAGTAGACTTTTTAGAAAGATATATAAAAATTAATAGAGAAGGAAGTAAACACTATCATTTCATAGAAAATAACTTGACCTGAAATGCAAATGAGACAGACAGGGAAGTAGTTACAGTAGAATTAAGTTCTGAATTGGAGTCTCTTAATACAAACTCTTCTACTTATGGCATCTCCTTTGAAGTCCCTAAGTCTACAATTGCCTTTATTCTCTAAAGGAGAACAATGAAGCTCACAGAGTTTCTATGGCCTATCCAAAGCCATGCATTTAGAAAACACTGCAAACCAGAACCTTATTCTTAAGGAAGAGTTTGACAAATAAATGTCTTTAATTAAGATATTTCTTGTCCACAATCACTAGAACACACCACACACACACACACACACACACACACACACACACACACACCCTATCTTCACATATTTTCATGGGCAGAACAATGAGAAATGGATCTCTTCTGTGACCCATTGTTTCAAATATCACATCTGGCTTTGTGCATATCTGACCAACAGACCCCAAACTGGAGAAGCCAAGGTCTGCAGTCTTGGAGCCAGATTACAAGCCAACACTGTCACACCCTTACTCTATGTTTTATGAGCACCAACTCACTTAATCTTGTAGATGGAGTCACTGTTGTCCCCCTCTTTAGACAGAGAGAAGAAAGCACAGAGGCTAATGGGCCATTGTCCATGTCACAGTTATTGTATTGTCAGGGCTCAGGGATGGCAGGGGAAGCAAGCCTCACCAGGAGGCCATGTGCAGAGAACACAGTCTTCACTGGCACAGCTCTGTCCTGCAGGGTTGGTGAACCGGTCCGGCCAGCTGGTTGGTGTCAGGATTCCGAGGGCAGAGACTAAGACTTGTAGCAATGTGAGCCAGTCTCGGCAGGCACACAGCTGGCGCATCATCTAGGTTGGAAGACAGACAGGAAGATTTGGGGGCCCAATGGCAAAGACAGTGTTTTTGCCTCACACATCTTTAGGGGGCTTTGGGGAGAGCAGCAGGGGATTATCAAGAGAAGGCTAGAGCCCTTCCCACCTCTCTTTGGGACCTACACTGTATGCACCTGGCAATACAGTTCCATTTTTTCCCCTTTTCATAAAATATTCCTGTCTTTGTTGAAAGAATGTAGTTATGCATTGCATATTTTCAATAAAAAAAAAGATTTACTTCCATTACATATGAGTCTTGTAGCCACAGTCTATGACCTTGCTCAATCTCCAGCAGCATGGATTCAAGCCCTTTGTATTATCTATTTAAGTCTTTAAATTTGGTATTTAGGTTAAATACAAAATATAGTTCTTAGCATTATTCCAAGGTCACTGTTCATGATGGAAAAAATGTTAAAAGCACAGAAGTAATGCAGGGAAAATCCATTATTAAGAGCGGTACCCCTTATCTACAATAGCAGCTACTTTCACATGATTTCCTTGCATTGTGGTGACATACTATTGGCATCGTAGCTAACATCCCGTTAATATTGCTATTGTATATCTCTATTCAGCATTTCCACCAGTTTATAATTCAGCGTATTCCTGGGCTAAACTTTGGTTAATGGTAATCTTGGCTTTAAAACTTCGCTGAAGAAATTAAAAGCATAGGAATGAAACCGTGCAGAGCATTGCTTTTGTTGTGCATGGGCGAGCAAGAGACACCTTGTTTGGGGGATTTGAGAGGGAAATTGATTTTTGTTTTTTTTTTAATCAGTTGCCACCAGGATTATAATGCTATTAATGCAAAAGCATGCTGAACTAATTAAGAAGCAGAGACCTGGAAAGTATTCTAGGAGGTGTCCAATAGGAAGGTTATATTCCATCCCCCTCCCGACATGTGGTGAACAATGTCCAAAGAGCCCTGGGCAATCCATTCCACAATTGTTATTGTTAACTTGTTTCATTGCCTGACCATCCCTACTGTCAGGAGCGTTTCCCTCATGGTGAACTCAAATCCTTGCAGTTTAAGCCAATTTCCCACTGCTTTTATGGGAAACGGCAAATGGCTGGTCTGTATCAAATAGATGACAACCCCAAGGTTTTACACACGCCACTAGTGGACCTTCCCAGCGTCAGCCCTCCAGATGGAACATGGACTTCTCGGCTTTGATGGTAAAACTCTGAATCAATGAGTCCCTGTTAATGTTAGAAGCCCATTGTGGGGCCCTTTCTCTAGCATCCATCTGCTCTGCCTATAGGTGCAAACAGTCAGGAGATTCACACAGTTGATTAAAATTACCAAGTGCCTTCCTGATTGGGAGAAGGAATCATTATCATGCAGTCTTTATCATTGCATTTGACATTAGACATGAACACCAGGCCACTCTCTCTGTCTCATGTGTGAGTGGCTCTAAAATGTGCAGGTCAAAATGCAGAGATATACCTCCAACCCAGGTCTCCCTGGTGGCAAAGTCTTTCGGGTTGCTCAGGAGTGGCTCCTAGCTTTTCTAGGAGGACGTGGAGATTTGTCTCAAATATGGATTTGTTCAGTAAGAATATGGACTTTTATACCCATTAGACGTTATTTTAGAGGACTCTGGGAAAAAATATTAAAAATTCAGAATGTGTGGGACGGGGAAGCTCTGCTTTTTAAATTTTCCTGACACCATCACTACAATTACGCTACAAGTCTATGTTACCTCTGTTTTCCACAGACGAAAGAAATGATTCTATGGAAGTTTAGCTTGGTGAATCAGTTGAGTTATTGGGGCTGCCTACAGGAGTATTGATGAGGGATTGCTTAGAGGAGCAAGGGTGTTCAAAAGGCAGCTGCATCACTTGGAAGCTGACCTCAGTATGGTTAACCACTTATGCAAGCTACAACCTGGAAGTTCCTTAGGAAACCTACGGGCAGCTCAGCTGATTGAAACGACTCCTTTCCCACCAACTGTTTGTTCTTTTTGAAACCATGGGGGGCGTGGTCTTGTGAGCCTTTTAACTTTTGGGAATTTCTGGAACCTAGTCTGTTTAGGTGAGCCTTGTACATTTCATTATGTCCCAGGAGGGGAGCATTTCCGTGGTAGTTTGGCAGCAGAGCAAGGGGGTGGGGGGAAGAAAACCAAAAGATTAGCCATGGCATGAAGCCACGGGAACAGAACGAGTAGAAAGTGGGACGCAGGCAGAGATGGACACTGTGGATAAAGTAGCTGGGGAGCTGGGAGTGGCTGCTCTGCATGGCTACCTTGGGATGGAGTATGTTCTTACAACCAAAGAGCAGATTGCCTCAGAGTCCACTCAAAGATAAGCCTTCACTGTTTGGACGTGTGGTTCTGTCTTGGCTAAAATATCTATCTTATCACTGGGGACATAAGTGAACCTTATCTGGGTAGTGCGTGAGTGGGAGCATATGTGAGTGAGTGTGTGCATGCTTGTACCCATGTGTGCCTGTGTGTATGCTAGTGTGTGTCTGTGTGTGTATCTGTGATCTAAAGTTTATAAAATCAAGACACAATCTGGATACAAGAAGTGTGTGAATAGGGTGATGAGCTTTATAAGGAAAATGTGAATCTGTTTATGCAAAAAAAAAAAAAAAAACCCAGCTGATAAATCAGCAGCAAAAGGATCTAGAATGAAGAAGCATAGTTTAGTTCGCTCTGAGCTTCGATGGAGTTATTAATATTGAGAGATAGAGAATATGAATTTATACTTAGGTGATAAAACCCCCAGAATTTGTATGTATACCTGTTGAAAACTGAGGTGGGGAATGGACACAGTTCCTGAGTGACAGCATGTGATGCATGAAGTCTGTCTGGTTGATTTCCATGAATGGTTTTTGAGCCCTATCCACGTTGCCACAGGTGACAGGAACCTAACCCTTTTAATAACCGATTAGTATTCTATTGAGCGCATTTGCCGAATTTTCTTTATCAGCTGATCAGTTGATTAACATTCCATTTGTTTCCATTTCTTGGCTGTTGTGGAAAGTGTTACAATAAACAAGTAATGTACATAGGACTTTATTCATTCAGTTCCCTTGGGATATATAACCCGATTTGAGAATTGCTAGATTCTGTGGTGATTTGATAATTCTGAGGGATTTTCCTGCTGTGTTCAGACTCTGCACTCCCACTAAGTATGGACAAGGGGTCTCTCCTCTCCACATCTGGCCAGCACTTGTTATCTTTGTTTTGATGGTAGCTATTCTTACTGGGATGACAGTATCTCTTGTGATTTTTACTGATTAGTAATTCTGAACACCTTTTGCATATACTGTATATTTTCTCTTGCAAGGCTCCATTACGTTTTTTTTTTTTTTTTTTCTGACATCTTGGCAAACTTTCCATATCTCTGTCCTGTTTGGTATGTCATTTACATACTAAAAGTAGAATTAAGAAGTTTCATACTAAACTACAGTTTTCCACAACTCTAGTGTTAGTTATTTGAAGTTTTTGGTTCATGGGGACTGTGAATTTTGCTCAGAGGATAAAACACTTGCTACGAAAGAGTGAAGACTGGAGTTGGTCCCAGAAACCCTAGGAAGGCCAGATGGACATGTGGCCCACTTGAATTCCAGGACTCAGGTGGCAGAAGCAGGGAATCTCAGGGCAAGCAGGCAAGATAGATTATTTAGGATCAGTGACCTATGGGTTCAGCAATAGAATTTGCTTTAATACATAAAGTGGGAAACAATCATAGCAGATACCCAATACTGACTTTGGGCCCCCAAATGTGCTCACACATATGTGCTCAACACAAGTATGCCACACACACATGCACATGCCAAAATGCTTTTTGGTTAGAATGGGATTCCTTATTTACATCACAGAGGCCATGTCACCACTTTTTTGAGGACGATCAGATGTGTCACCTAACCCATTTCTTTTTCTTTGCTCCCAACCTGGCTTCATCTGGCTACCATGTCTTCAGGGGCTCAGGTGTCACCTGGAGCATTGTTAATCTGGCCATTTCTGTTTCACTCCCATGAGAGATCTTGTTTTCTCTGTGCCCTCCAGCTTCCTCTCCGATTGCTTTCTAATTCGGGCACTGTACTGCCTCTAATAACATCCTGCCTCTCCCTCCTCACCCCAAGTACGAGTGCATAATATGCTTGTGAATGGACATAGTTGTCATTGTGAATATGTGTAAATTAGAGGACAGCTTTGTGGAGTCAGTTTTTTTTTTTTTTAAAGTTCCATCTTTATGCGGCTTCCAGGGATCAAATTCAGGCACCCAGGTTTGTGACATAAACACTTTACCTGCTAGCTCTCCCAAGCCTGCTTCTCTTTCTTCCTTCCCCTTCTTGTCCTCCTCCTTCCTCTCCCTCTCCCTCTCCCTCTCCCCCTCCCCACTCCTTCCTCTCTTTCCCATCTCTCTAGGTATCATTTCTAACCTGAGACATCCTAAAGCTCACTATGTAGCCTAGCCCGGTCTCACTCAAACTCAAAGCAGTCCTGCCGCAGCCTACCAATTGCTGGGACTGCAAGCATGCAGTACCACCAAGACTGCTGTGTATCTTTAATTTCAAGAGGACTTTTGTATGACGCATTTTAACTTGTTTTCTACCATGAGTTTTAAATTGTTTCCCTCATTTGTTTTGCTCATGCCCGCTCTCTTTCTTGATGCCCTTTGTGAATAACTTTCACTTGGGGCAGGGCGGAGCATGAAGTTTATTGGGATATTGCCTTTTCTACCTGAGTTTTCTTTCTGTTGTCAGTGTTCTAGACCTTGTAAGTTATTCAGTTTTCCTTTGTCAAGGAGTTCACCTTAGTGTGCTGAAGGGAGAGAATCAGGGTCTGAATTCTCTCTAAACCAAGGTCCGTTTGGTCCTTCTTATCTTGGTACTCCTCTTTCTTAGGTGTTTCGAGCTTAGGGAGACTTTTGAGCCCCTCTAGAGCACATTACCAGCTTTGTCTTTTCCTATGCGGCAGGAGAACCCTGGCTCTCGGTCAGCCACACTGGTCTCATGATTCGATTCTATCTGCTGTTCATTCTGAAAGTTTAGCTTCTAGGGGTCCTTTATTGCAGGGGTTTAAGATCAATAAACATTCTTTAAAAATTCGTATTGTCCATTATAGGAAACAGACACATGTGTCAAACCCAGCATCCTTGACCTGAATTCCATGGAAGTATTTGTTTCCTAGTGAAGACTGTAATTAGAATAGGGGGGAAGAGGGAGGGAAGGACAGAGGGAGAGAGGGGGGAGAAAGAGGGGAGAGAGGGAGGGAGAGAGAGAGAGAGAGAGAGAGAGAGAGAGAGAGAGAGAGAGAGAAGCCCCGAATAGCGAACCTTGTCACCCATGAGGGCAGAATGGATTAG
>NC_034590.1:42049328-42065423 GCF_900095145.1 Mus pahari | reverse complement strand
GAGAGAGAGAGAGAGAGAGAGAGAGAGAGAGAGAGAGAGAGAGAGAGAGTTGTAATAGCTCACCCAGGAACCACAGCAAAGAGGAATTTAAGTTGAGGCATTACCCATTAACCTTCAACTTAGGAAACAACATAGTGGTCATGATTTTCCTGGTGGGGAGTATCTCAAGAAAAGGTAACTTTAGAATTTTACAGGGAGTAAACAGCGTTCCTCTTTTCTCAGGTGACTGTCAGGGTTTGTAATCCCCCATGTGTCCGCTCTTAGATGTGTGATCTTTGCAGCTCTCTAGCACCCGTTTGTTTCAATGTCTTCCTCTGTAAAGAGTTAATAACAGAGCCTATGCCCAGAGCATTACAGGAGGGCAGAATTAGTGAATGAAGATGTACTGTCAGAGCCTAGCGCACCGCAAGCATTCCAGAATTGCATCTGATCTTTATTTAATTTTTGCCTATGGCTTTGTTTCCCTTGAGACTCCCATTCGAGTGGGGAAAATTCGGTAGTTGGGTCAGGGGATCTGCAGAGTAAGCAGGATGCCCTGGTCTTATGTGGCTACACCCTGGATGGGAAGGAGGGGGAAGGAGAAAAGGTCTGGGACACAAAGAGTTTAGTCGCTAGCTCTCAGGCCGTTTGCCTGTCTGTGGATGCAGTGATAACCAAGGCAGTAGTAGTCTCTGCCCTCTTGCAAAAGTGTTGAACACATATGGAGCCTCCCACTGAAAAGCCCCCTCCCCATGCTTCTAGAAAAAAAAACACACACACACACACAAACTCAACCATACTTATTGCACTCAGTCATAGAGAACCCTGGAGTCCTGAGGCAGACAGAAGCCCCACTCTCAGTTGTCCCTCAGGTTAAACATCGGAAGTCATGTTGTTTGTCCATCTCTTCAGCTTCTTTTGTCAAATGCCGGCTCTTAACATTTGTTCCCCCTCCCCTGGATAGCATCCCTTCCACCTACTTTGCCGTGTCCCTAAAACCCCATCTCTTTATGCCTTTCATACCCAGGCCTGTCCATCTGTGGATTAGGAAGCCTCCAATCATAAAACCACCTCTCTTATTTTTAGGCATGGACTGGGGAGAGGAATTGGATCCACATAGCCTGGTGCCAATCTGGATGAGAAGAATCCCATCTGGGCAGCTCTCCAGGTTAATGCCCACCCTCGTATTCCTCCCCATGGAGCCTTGTAGCTAACATATTGACTTACCCCCCCATACTCTGCAAGATCATAATCATAAGACAAAGCTTTCTGAAAAGAGGCACACACCCTTCTCAGGAAGAAATGGCCCATGTATTTGGGCTGGCAAGTCATGAAGGAGGGAAAGCCACTTCCATATGTCTTCTGCAGTGCCCCCAGGAAACTCACGCTGCTCACATCAGGACTCTGGATATTATATGATTTGTTGCTCAGTGGGAAGACATTGAAATTCCTGAAGGGAAGGACCTGGCATCCATAATCCTGAGTGTGTGCTCTGCGGAAGGATGGGGAGCAGAGAGCTATTTTGCTCAGGGCTCTAACTCTGCCTGGTGTGTTTTGTGCAGCTGTGCAGCTGTTGACTACATTCCCACAGTTCCAAGCAAGAAGGTGGCCATAGTTGTAGGAACCGGGTGGGGGAAGGGCAGGAGGCAGCTCTCCCCCCACCCCCGAATTGTAATCAAACTCTGAAGCTTTTGCTCTTGGAGGTCATCGTGGACTGCTCCACGTCGGAAGGGCACTCAAGGAAACCACTGTCAGTGTTCATTCCCTTGGATGAAGAAGTTATCTGTATGTGGATTCAAGACCTGAGACTCTGTTCCTCCAGAAGGAACGGGCAGTGTCTGGACACAGCTCCGTGTATCAGGAATATACTGCAAATGCTACAAATGAGCATTCACCTCCAGTGTGCATCAGTAGGGAAGCCCTAGCACTCCAGTTGGACAGTTGATAATCTTTAGGGAGGATAGTTTGTGAGGGAGATGAAGAATAGCTAATAGTTCTTATCTTTACTTTCCCAGGTTCTAGTCAGTGCCATACCCAGCTAGAGATATCACTGAAACATCCAGCTGTTCTCTGTCAGTCTACCAGGGTTACCTGGTGATAGGCTCATTAGCATCCTTTTGAGAGTGGCCAGGTCTGAGCAGGCTAAATGTCAGCCAGAGTCAGAGTGACAAGATCATTTTGTGTTGTGTGGACCACTAAGCTAGGGTCCCAGGCACATGGGTCCTAGTGCCACTTTTGCTTGACATAGCTGCTAATTTGGGCAAGCCACTAGCTCTCTGACCACAGTTCTCTCTGCTGTGAAAATGACAACCTTTGGTTTGATTCAGCTCACATAGCAGGTTAAAGGGTCTGGGTTTTCCTGCAGGTCTTGATCCGAGTATAAGAATCCCCCGCCAGACTCTTCTGTCAAAGCAGAGGAAAAAGAAAAGGGTGGCAATGGCTTAAATAGCTCCAATGGGTGGGGACAGTGCCACACTTTTGTTGCACCAAGTCAGTCATTGTTAAAGATAATGATGAGGACCTCCCTCCCTGCCTTTCCAAGTTCAGAGAGAGAGATTCTGGCTTCCAACTTCGCCTCCAGTTGAATTGGTTTGACACTCAAGTGGAACTGAGGCCCGTTTTCAAAGGGAATTGGAAAACAGCATTCTTATTCCTCTCTCCCAGAAGCAGTCAAAAGTAGTTCGGAGCTTTGCAAGTGCTTGTTGATTAATATGTGAGCCCAAGCTTCCCGAGTGGGAAAATTGTTCTCCTCGGGAGGAGAAACAGAGTGTCCCCCTGAGATGTTTCCATCTCTTCCAGTTTCCAGCCTAGATGCCCTAGATAAGGGTACCAGGGTTCAAAAAGAGAACTCCATCTGGGTATCCACCAATGGACCCACACTATCCACTCTTGCCCGAGAGGAACCCCTGGTTCCTTTTAGGCAATCGTTTTTGCTCCCTGAGCCAACTTTGTAAATCTCAGTTGTATCCATTAAAACTCAGCTAGGTGAGAGAGTTTGCTGTATCTTACTAAGGTCTTACCAGGTGAAATATACACTTTCACAGGGCTCCTGGCCTTCCTCTGGGCTCTTTCTGCATCTTTCTCATCTGTACCTCGTACGTGTTTCGGTGACTGCATGCTTCATTCGGCACTTGAGTGATATGTCCCTTTGACTGTCCAGTCTCTTTCCCATGGGATGGTGCATTCCTACCGGCAGGGAGTGAGCCTCATCTGTCCGTCCTGTGTGCCTGCTCCTGCTCAGCGTGTGTTTATTAAACCTAGTTAATCATCCTCACACTCCCTACAGTAGTCTTCCGGGCTGCACTGGGTCTGTGACATCTTCCATAATCACCCTAGTTGGATGGTACCTCCCAATAATTTATATGTCTGGGTGAAAAATGAATGCACAAAGGAAAAACAACCAGGCGACAGCGCTCTTGGGGAGGGGGAAGCTATGGCTTTTGTTGGGCGGAGTGGGTTTTTGAATGCTATCAGGTGTTCCCTTATGGGTGGAGGTTTCCGAAACAGTTGCTCCCCCCCCCCCCCACCTTTGCTTGGTCTTTATTTCTAGCACTTTTAAGGGACCTTATTACTGCAATCAATTGTAGGTCTGAGGTAGGCAATCTGCATACACCTCTTTCAGTTCTTTTCTGAAAGTCGACATTTGAGACGGATGTTTGAAAAAAATGAATGGAACTTTGACCCACACATGTCATTTCCTTTTTCTGATTCAAAGTAGGAAAGGAAATATATCACATTAGGTTGGTGAGAACTGGCATGGTCCAAACCTGCTACACCTCAGCGCTCAGGGGTGGTTGGTGCAGCCGATTCTATTGAATCCTCTTGGAAGGGTTTGATAAACACGTGATGTAGAGGAGAGAAAGAGTTAAGTGACCATCACCAATTACAGCCTGGGAGGGGGTGATTAAGAGCAAAATTGCAGGGAGGTTTTTAATTTAGCTGTCTAGAGGAGTCGCCCCCAGTCACACCAGGCTCATCAGATCATACACCTGGCTCCATCCTATCACCCTGTACTGCCAGTCAGAGCAAATGTATCAGAAAGGGCGCCAAATGGATTGTGCAGCTCCATGCCCTCTGCCTGCATGGCCACAGGAGCTCCCTCATATTTTATTAGAGACGGCAAGAAGGGGCCAATCAAGTTTAAATTAAGCAAACCAAGAAACTACCCAGGGGGAAGTTTAAAGTATGACTCGGTGCCATGCATCCAATTTGTACAATTCTGTGCCATTGCAAACTTATATAAATATAGCTGTTAAAGCAGGGGCTTTGGTGCGCGTGCACATGTGTGTGTGTGTGTGTGTGTGTTTGTGTTTGTGTTTTACGCTACTACATCATCTCCTATACCTTTTCTATCCATTTTGTCTGAAGTTCATTTGCCCTGCATCGATTTCTCCATAATGTTGTGTCTAAACCTCCACGGTAATGCATCTTATAGTGGCAACATAGGAGGCTGAGGTGGAGGGTTACTTTGAAGATGCGTACCAGCCAGGGAACTTCCTTTAAACTATAATGACACAGTATGCTATTAGGGAGAGAGACCTGCTAGGAAACAGTGCTACACATCCCTGTATGGCTTGTTAAGTGCCTGGCTTTGTGCTACATGCTGGAGCACAGCATCTCAGTTGCTGAAAGCATCTGGATGTGTGTTCTATGGCACCTCAGTACCACACACTGAGCACAGGTGGAATAAAACAAGGAGTGATGTTTATAAATAGCCTTAGGAATGTTGTGCATCATCTCTAAAATGCATGTACTAAGTGGTCTACATACCACTTATTTATATATACATAGACATGGGCAATATAATTGAGGTTCATATTAGCATATCCTTATTATAAATATTTATAAATCACTGTTTAATTAATGTTGGTTTAAGCAGTTTCTATTGGTAATAATATGAAGCTAGCGACACTATGAAGTTTCCAAACTCTATGCATAAACTGAGTGTTTGTAAAAATGATAAGACAATTTTCTTTTAGGGTAGGGGGAAATATTGAAAGTCAGGGTTAAAATTAGGATCTTGTACATCATCTTACTGCATTGCTAATAATATGTTTTTGTGTGTGAATGTAGACTCAGTTAACTGTTCAAGGCCTCTTAATTAAATTAGGAATAATAAAATACTTTCACGATTCCTATTAAGAGTGTTTACTGATGTTCTTTGCTTTTTAGGTTTTAGTTTGAATCCTACATTCTAATCATATTGCCCTATCTAACAAAGTGGCCTCATTAAAAAAAAAAAAAATAGATAATTCTCAATTCAGTACTATGAAAACACCCAACTTTTTTCTACATTTAATCGACTTAAATAAGTAAACTAAGTTAATCAGGAAAGAATCCATTTCCAGTATACTTTCAATTCAGATTTGTACTATGTGAATTTATCTATTCATCATGTGCTGGCGGAGAAGATGCAAGACAATAGGGTCATTTCACTGCAGCTCTTCCAAGTGTCTGAAGGGCCTGCGATTTTATCGCCTTTCTCTTGTTTTGTTGAGATGTAAAATATTTTTACTCCTTTACAAGTAAAGGTTAAATCATCAAACAGTTTAACAACATGTTAGTAAATGATTTTTAAAAATAACCATAGCATAACCCAAGGAATTTGTTGTTGTAAGAAAAAAAAAAAACTCCAGGAAGCTCTCTATAGATATAATTGCCTTATTTTATTTTTGGAAGACTGTATTCTATTTTTTTTTGTTGTTGTTTTTCTAGAATTTTCTCTTTTCTTATTATGCAATCTGATCCTAGCTAAGTAACTCAAATCAGTTTTTAGTGAAGAGCTTCTAGCATTAAAATACATCCGCTTCAGAAGAAGCATTTATTATTTTAAGAATGTGTGGGTAAGTCAATTTTGAACAAGTATACAAGTCAATTTATTGTACAAACCGATGTTATCTTTTGACAAATCTGAAATTTTTTTCGTGAATCGTCATCCAGACCTCTGATAACTCTGTGAAAGAAGGATTTCTTTAACGGCTTCAAACGGCAGTATGACAGGTAGATATAGAGTGGAAAACCTTGGAATAAAACACTAAGAGTTGCAATTTGAAAAGAAGCAAGTGAGCATCCTTCTCTTCTGGCCACTGCAAACAGGATACTGGTCCATCCTCTCCCATCCTCTCCCATCCAAGCCCTGGCTCTCCTGCAGAAAGCCTTCAGATGGTTTCTAAGTCAACAGCAGTGAAGCCCAGATCCCAGAGGAGGAAAAATAACTTTTTAAAAAATAGAGTGGAATCTTATTAAACACTGAGCAATTTTTAAAAGACAAAGACGTTTTGGGTACAGACAATATAATCTGAATCTAAATAAATCAAGAGTAAAAAGGCTAACTGTACCAATAGTATTTAAAAACTATATACGTTCCTCAAATCTAAAACATGAGGAGTTCATTTCTGTGTTGAAATAGACTCCATAAATAAATGTTTTCACGGCTTCCCACTGAACAAAATGTTCACTAGTGAAAAGATACTGTCCTATTTTTTTCAAGTTTTTCACTGAAGGTTTTAATTTTATTAAATTTGAAATGATTCTTAAAACATTTCAGTAAAAACATGACTGGAATTTCAAGACGAAACAAAACTTGTCTTTGTTCTTTGTATTGCTATTTTCAAATAATCATTTAATAAATTGAATGTTAAATAAATGTTGCACTAATATTTGTTTAAACTTTAAAAGTACTCTTCACAAAGTTATATAACAAAAAATCCAAAGTAGAATGTACAATATTGTGTTTCATAATTTTAAAAGTCTAAGATCTTGTCAGCTGAGCAATTTTTATCAAAATTGATTTAATCAAAGCAACTGAGAAGATGTTAATGATTGTTTTGGTACCATCGGGGTAAACTATTGTAATTTGAAAAAAACAAACAATGCTTATTTGTCTTAATATACTTTTATTTTCTTCTTGAAAGTATAATTTTGAATAAATTTTGATTTTTAGATAATGCTGATTTTTACCCCCATTTAAACATGCTTCCATTTGGTCACAAGCAATGCTGCAATAAAGTAAAAATAATTTCATTCAGATCTCACATTTTTTCATAGATTATCGAAATAGAGATTTAAAAGATGATCATGTACTTTTCTATTATAGTTTATAAAAAGTCTCTGTAATCATAATTCATTTGTAATAAGATTTAACTGTAATACATATAAGAATGGGGAGGTAGTTTGTAATATTTTAGGAAGAGAGTTTGTAATATTTTAGAAATTGCTTTACTTTTCTCTATGTAAAAGTCATTTTTGAAAGGCAATATCCAGAAGTGAACATAAAATGACAATTTATGGGCTACATTTTGATTTTATAATTCCCTATTTTATAAAATTTGTGATTATAAAATGTGCTCTGCTTCAGAAAATTATAATGGAACTTCAGTTCTTATGGCCCCTAATAAATAACACATTTGAGCAAAAGTAATCTAAGACTGTTCGGATCTACTCAATTAGAAAGAAGCCAACATTTTGAGTAACTTATTAATTCACTCAGTTTTATTTGTTTCACCTATTTCTATACTTCACACCACTGATACAGACAAACCACCCATTGACAATAATAAACATTTCAAGGCATTTTTCAAAGGAATGATTGTATTAAAATTCTAAGTTAATATCCCGGGTAATAAATAAGGCAGGAAAAAGTGCGGTATCTTAATCTTGTTTACTTTTAGAAACCAATACTGTAGCCGAGAACTTTGCGAGGCAGGAGCAGGCTGAGCTGATTGATCCAGCATTCTCTCTCTTTCTCTCTCTCTCAGTGGTCTGTGTCAATATTGGCCCATGTGTATTCGGTTTGATTCTGTTTATTCTTGTCAGGAGAAGTATTTCGTAGAAGCCTGAGAGATTTAGTTTAGTTTAGTTGTTTTTGTGTTCCAAGTCTTTGTTAAGCATTTCAAGATAAATAAAGTGCAAGAGTTTTTGTTTTGTTTTTGTTTTTGTTTTTTGTTTTGTTTGGCAGTAAACATTTAATGAAAGCGAATTTTCTTCTCTCAGTGTAGAGAATTTCAAGTGTGTGTTGTTTTAAATATAATTTTTTAAAAGCAAAATTTCTAAAAGATAAATTTTTATACTTTGAAATACGTATCCTGCCTTGCTTTTGGGTTTAGCTTTCATGTACGACTTTTATTTACCTTTTTTGTCAATATTAGCAAATTTTCAAAGCCAGAATGGCACAACTGATAAATAACTCATGTTTTATTGTTATTGTTGCTTCATAAAATAATTAAACAGATTTAGCATTCAAATACCAATTTTATAAACTACAAAGCGAACATTCCAGAATATCTTAAGAATCTTCATATAAAGTAAACACTGTATGCTACAGATTACAAACTGCTGAGACCCCGAGACAATTTTACTGATTTCCACATTACATCCATAAACTTCAATTCATGACTGCAGCTCCAGTTGCTCATCGTGTAATTTTTTTTCACTGTGGCAATTAGTATAATTAATTAATTATTCAATAATTGAAATGCAGGTTAACAAACTTCCATATAGAAAAGTTTTAAAAATGTCCTTCATTCAAACTGTGAACTCTAAGCCTATAAAACTCTTCAAAGAACCCCAAGATATCAAGCAATCTTTTATTTAGCTAAACCTACCCCCCACCTTCACGCCCTTTCATACTTAAATAGTCAGTATGCTCAGAGCTTGGAAAAAAGCGAGGAAAGCCTTAATGGATCACTGGTTTTAACTAAAGAGGTAGGTGCGTATCCCTTATAAATGAATTCAAAACAATTTTTGTTTTAGCATTAATAGTTTGCATCAGATGAAAACAAGCTTCTTAGTGTAGGAGAGTAAGATGTTGAATAGGGCACTTATTAGCATATCTTTTATTTTAAACCCAAGGACAAACATTCTAAAACAATATCTATTACATTGGGACAATGGTGGAGGTTTTTTTTTTTTTTTTTTTCCCATGTTCTAATATTCCAGCGGTGGACTTCCTCTGAGCCAAGGGTAACATAACCAGAGTACAAAGCGAAGGACACAGGATAAACAGCGGGGACACATAAAATCGATTTAAGAAAAACAATATTTAATCTCGTCCAAGTCGAAAGCTAATGCAGTTGGCTGTGGTGGAGAGGGCTCACTTTGCAAGAGAGGTTTCTTCTCCACATAGATTCTGCCACCCCCAATGTGCATTTATGATTAAGGAAAATGAGGCGCAGATTTGGAGTTTGATCTGGCCGACATAAAGGCTGTACATTCTAAAGAGGACCATCCATTTGAGGTTCAGTTATAATCAATAGCAGAGAGAACACTGTGTGTTATGGAGGCTTTCTCAAGTTTAGAAATAGACAAACCAGGTGACATGCCGCCTTTCAGTCTTCTCACTGTCTCTTTTGGAAGCCACACATGCTACTAAATTCAGACTTTCTTCCCTGAATAATTCTAAAATGGCAAACATTTCTGTTAAATAATTTTTCCTCTAGCCTTCAAAAACATGTGATAATTTGGAAAATTACAATGGAATAAATTAAGGGATCTTGACGAAAAGAGCGAGGAGGGTGATTTCTATTTTTAGTTAAAGGAGGAACTTCAAAGGAATTAAATCAAAGATGATAAAATGTCTCTCCTTTTATGGCACTGTTCTTCCCTTTGTTCCTTTTGAATAAGGTACTCTAAAGGGCTTCGATTTTGGACATCCTGAACCAGCCGTAAAGCAGAGCCACAGTCATTTAGGCGAGACTGAACTTCTATAACTATCCCTATAAGGGTACAGATTTGTAGTTTAGTGTGTGAGAAACTGTCCAAAGACAATCTTTGCAACAAGTGTCACTCAGCTCCAGAAGGCATTTCTGTATTAAGGATGTGAACTTGATTTTGTTGTGTTGTGAGAAAACAACATTTTTTCATTAGAAATCTTTAACATGCCTCCCCTGGCCCCCATTTTTAAACGGAATGGTGTATTCCTAAAGCAGTATCATTTACTACACTGATTAAAATAATGCTTCTCCTATTTTTCTCTGCCCTCTTTGTGTTCACGACCTTGTTACCTGTTAGCATTTTGGTTTGGAACTTTTATTATCTTTGGTTGTTTCCATTCCTTATTGCTTTAATACATCATCCTGAGCTATTGTCAAGTTCCACCTAAGCACTGATCACATACCCAGGCAGACAGGTTTCTTTTCTAGCTTGTTCTGGGAAAACAGGTAAGGACATGAACAAGTATATTATGGCCCTACTAGGTCAGCAGCCTCCGCGTTTGACATCTGTCAGACAGAAACAAGGAAGAAATGCTCTTATCAATTACAGGAGATCACTGATAGTGTTGGGAGTTGCACTGAGCAGGGAACCTTCCTTTTTTTTTTTTTTTTTTTCTTTCAACGGATGCCATCTGTGTCTATTTGAAGGTATGGAGACCAAAAACACAACCCCAAACAAACAAACAAACAAAAACAAAAACAAAAAGACTCGTACATGGTTACAAGCAACTAAGCACACAAACAGAAAAATCCCCCAAAGAACAAAAACAAAGACAACCAAAAAATGTCTAAGCAAAGCTTTAAAAGCATGCACTCCACTTCCTTAGTAGTGACATCCAGGAGCATTTATTAACTTCTAAGGCCATAGTTAGAAAAAAGTCTAATATACCATGTCACAGCAAAATCCACACAGCCTGATGCATTAAAGATCATCTGTGCTGGTCATTAATTAAATACCAACAGAATAGCAAAAAAATATCTATACTCAAATAGAATTTATCTTTATATTATTTTTCCAGAATCAAATTCTATTCCCTAACCTCATTAAGGAAGTGAGTGAGGGGAAGGCCACTTTTCTTCAGGTGTGGAAGTTCTTACGGGAAATGACGCGCTTCCGCTAATGAAAATGGTAAATTGCATAGTCAGTCTTCCTCTTTAATTTACATGATTTCTCTTAAATAAAATCATTTACTCAGTGACAGCACACGCAACCAGCAGATGTTTGATTATTTGCTGAGGCAAGACAGTATATTAACTGATGGAAGTATCAATTGCAGTTATTAAAATAGATGCTACTTAGGAGAACTGTGGGATTCAGAAATAATTATTCATATAATTAGAAATTGGAAATGAGTCAACAGGAATTGTTTTGGCATAAAAAAGACATTTGAAATGACTTTAAGTGTGATCCCAATGAAGTATTACCCAATGCAGATAATGTAAGAGGCACGCGCACTGTCTTAGTGCTAAGATCAATGCTTGGAAGCATAATGGATTTGGTACAAATAGATTGTGATAAATTACATGTATCCTATGGCAACAGTTTATCTGAACATCTTCAAGGCTGGATATACTTCAAAACTTAATTTTTCTCAATTAATATGTTTTCTACTTGTGTGGTCAAAATGTTGTCTATTAGCTGATGAGACTAGCATATAGACAGAATGCATTCGGCATTTGCTTATTATAGGTGATTATGTAATTCTCCCCCTTGCCTTCAAAATGCAGCATAGAATAAAATATCAGCCTAAGTGTCATATGCTAGAGGAACTCAGAATAAATTATTACACAGTGTGAGGCTAGGAACTCCTCTGTGAACATATTGTATCAAGTGGTTATTTGGATCCAGCCCATCTGAAAGACTTGAAAAACTGCAAAACTGCTTAAAACGTATGAACTGTAAAAAAAAAAAAAAAAAAAAAGCCGCCACCACCACTGTGCCAACCTTGATACATTTAAACAGTTTCCTTCATCAAGGATTTCATATCCACATTAAACCAAGGCCAAGCAAGAAGGACTATGATGCTAAAATGCACACACACACACACACACACACACACACACAATTTTGTTAAACCAAGTCAAAATTAATGACAAGCAAAATCAAGTTTTCTTTGTGTTTGATTTTCAGGCAGCCACATCCAAATATAAAAGAGCCATCAAAGAAAGATATTCATTAATTATTAACTCCCAACAACTTCAGAAAGCAGAGCCCTTAAACCTCCATTGACATCTTTCTGCCACCTCCTAATCTCTGCGCGTCTTTGGTAAGAGTTACATTATACACACAGCATGCCACTGATCCTCCTTTTAACGACTGCGGCCACAGAGCTGTTCACTGCAGCATGGAGGACCACACAAGAGAAACTCTCATTTCTGCAAAGATATTTTTAAAGAGACCTTTGCAGTCTCACGTTCTGAGTTCCTTTACCTCTGTCACCTGCACAATAGTGTGTCAATAGTCTCATGGCAACATATGTGTGTTGAAGAAACTCATCCTTTTTTTTTTTTTTCAGTTGAAGTACAGAAAGACTGATGTATTAAAATGTTGTGCCACCCTATAACATAACCAGCTCAATCTATTGATTATCCCCAGACCTGTCTTTCCAAGTTAGTGGGGGGGGGGAGGCGGGAGGGGGGGAAGCATGCAGAGAAGTGACTTTGGTAAAATTTAAATATCTATCATGTTATGTAAGAAAGTGAGTTAATTTAGTTTTTCTCCATTATTATTAGTGTTTCATGGTTTTAAATCAAGGTTAACTGGCTTTCTGTTGGCAAGGTGCGTTTGCCTATATGACAAACATTAAGTGAAACTTCAGACTGCTATCCTCTTAATATATGATCATGTTTACAATGACAAGTTCAGATGTGCATTCTGGACTTCTAAAGATGCAAGGGAATAAAACGTGTGCTCATCTCCCCCTTTTATAAACTGGCAAGATCATGGTCAACTAACTCACCACTGTGCAATATTCAAAATAAAACCTTCAGGGAGCGTGCCTTCCATTCTAATGGTAACCTGGTAGGAAGGGCAGTTAAAAACACCTTAGCATGAAGTTAATAAATGACTGTCTTCTCAGGTTTTAAGCTTCTGAGATGACTTTCTACAGATGCATATGCATAGCAAGACAAAACAAAATAAAACAAAACAAAAGCAAACATCTATAGCATATGGCAGGAGGTGTCTTTTCCCCTACTTAAAGGATGTAGGTCCCACAGCGTACCTTCACTTCCCCTTTTCTCATTTTGTCTTCTAAAGCCAGAGCAGAGTACTGAGGCACAACTTGTGACCAAAAGAAACGTGCAGAGATCAGGGGACCCTGTGGCTCCTGGGAAATGCCAGCACACTTTTTGTTTTGTTTTGTAATGTCAAAGGAATCAATGACAGTGAGAATTGGCAATAAACATTTATTAGCAGATCAAGCCAATTCATCATCAATTCTCCCACCTTTGAGTTACTCCTCATCTGACCCCCTGCCAGTCCTTCAGTTTACCTCTGTATTACAGAAACTAGGATGGCCAGAAATCAAAATGTTAACTTTCCAAACGGATGGAGAGCGAACGGGCTGGGAAAAGTGGGACTCTGACGACTCACATTGAAAGGTTTTTATCTCTTTACTCGATCTGATTAAAGGCCTTGTATGGAGTTACGCAGGAGATCCTGCAGAATAATTAATGGCTGTTAGTTCCCCCCACTCGCCCACCCCAACCCTTTAAATGAAAGCTTAAATGGGGGGAAAATGGAATGTCAGTCAGAAGCTGGCTCGTACCAATCATAATAATTATAATCTATTAGAATTAAGCCATAATCATTAGAATTTCTTCTTTTCTCCTACCTTTGATGGCCTGTTTCGTCTGTTTCATTAAAAGCTGTGATTTTTTTTTATGGATGCTCTTGATATTCCTATGTTTTTCATCAGAGTCTAAGGCATTCTAACGGGAGAAAATCGCTCTTTGCCAATAGAAATAGATGTTAATACCTCAGTTACTTGAAGCAAGCAACTTTTGCAATATGTGTTTCTGGTGTCCATAGTCTTCTCTATTTAGGCCCATCCAGCATTTTCTTGTATTCTGTTCCTGCCCAGCAGCTGGACCCTGACCTTCAAGTTTTTTCTTTTTCTTTTTCTTTTTCTTTTCTTTTTCTTTTTTTTTTTTAAGAGAGAGAAAAAAGAATTCTTTTCAGATTGCAAGTTTCCCCCTTCTTACCCTCCCACTGACACCATCCTATTCAGAACTGGAGATAACTTTATTCATCTACACGTCATTGTATCAAATTCAATAGGCAAACTGCTTCAACAAGCGTCTGAGCTGCTGCGGACAGTGATGTCTTCATCCCTGCACCGTCCCCAACTGGCCCCCAGTGCAATTGGATTTTTACCACCGTCTTTTCAGGCATGAAATGAGCACAGTTTCAAAAAAAAAAAAAAAATTTCAAACAAGTGTTTCATTACTCCTTTGGGCCACTCTAGATATATTTTCCCAGTGAATTTCTCAATTGGGTGGACTACATTAGCAGCAGGCTGTTCTCCTGTGATTCCACTCTACCTGCTGGGAAGGAAGGAGGGATCTGTTTATTCATCAAGTTTCTTAAACTGCAGAGATTTTGATGAAACATGTTGGTGTTGCATCTGAGCGAGAAATTCAGAGACTCAAACCGTATGGAGTGATACCAAGGCATGGCTTTCACACAGGGTATTTATTGCCTTTATGTTGCTGGACTCACAGAGAGATTCTGTGTTCAGAAAACAAAATACCAAGCCTGCCTCCTGATGGATTTGGGAAGAGTGGGAAAATCTTCTCCTCTCTCTCTCTCTCCTCTCTTCTCCCCCCCTCCCTACTCTGCAACATGTTGACACACTTTTCAGAGTTTGGGATCGGAGATCGGACAAGAGGAAAAATAGAAGTAGCTTAAAGTCAGGAACATCAAATAAGTGTTTGATGTTGAACGTCCTTGCTACAAAAATCAGTCTACTGCCTTGAGCCAGGATGGCAGGGTATCAGATTAGTTTCCTGGGTGGGAATGGGCTTTCCCCTTCTGATTCCCCAAAAAGATAGTAAGTGAGCTTTAGTCAACAATATAGCCTTTTTCTTTTTAAGGTGGATTGTTCTTTGAAGTCTTCAGAAAGATTCCTTTTAAAACAAAAGATCCTTTAGGATTCCGAAGTTTTTTTTTTTTTTTTAAAAAAAAAATCCAACCATAAAAATCTGGCCTCAAACAGTTCTGAACTCAGTCACGTATCCTTGCCCAGGCCTGAGACGTCCCCTCCCCCATATCAGAATGCAAAGCCTGAAAGCAAGTTGAATGATTAAAATTAAATAGAGCATCTAAAGTCTTTAAACCAGCCAGCCATTATAAAACATTCTAGATCCTGGAGATAGAAAGGGAGAAAGATCTTTTAAAAAGCAGACTTACACCATTGAGTAGGTGTTTTTCTACGCTAGCTTCTATATGTTTATGTGGCGAGTGTTACAGACATTTGGAAGGATTTGAGAGTTTCAAAAGAGAGAAGTTTATACATTAGTGCTGCAAGTTGCAAAACACTGTTGATATTCAAATGTTTATTGTGCAAAATCTGGGATAAGCTTGGGCATGAGGGCCCCTTTAAGTGCCTACAACCCTTGCTAATTCCCCTCAGCATTGAGGCGCGCACAAAGGCCTTAATCCAATTCCACTTTTTTTTCAGAAAGCCTATGCTATTTTCCCTCACATAAACTAACAACACTACCCCATCATGCTGCAGAGTGGGTCAAAGAAAGAGCACTCTCTGTTTATACTTCAGCAACACCGTGTTTCTCAGGAAAACGTGGGGTGGGACTTGAAGAGCTTCCCCCAGACCCCAAGGCATCTCTGGGGAGGCGGAATGTGTCAGACACTAAGGTGGTAATTTTTAAGGACAGGGGAAAAAAATGTTCTGGGGGGCCGTCAAACATTCATGCATCTGTTATCTGTGAAAAGAAATTGATCGCTTTAGCCACATTCCTGAAGTTCTGATTTGAATGACACAAGTCAGGCTTCCTTTGATAAGAAAGCACGTTTTGATAGGGTAGCATTATTTTCTCTAGAGACTGTGTCTTCCCCCTCCTTTTCTATTTTACCCAACCCTCACCCCTCGATCTCAGTCTTCCTAATTTCCTGAAAGAATTTCTTACAGTTACCTGAGGAAACTCATTATTTTTTCTTTCAATCACTGATTCCTTTTATCAAAATGAGAGGTTAAATCAGCACAAATTTCAGGCCTCTATCGTTCCTTCTTTTTAAATATCCTTCTTTCCTTCCTTCCTTCCTTCTTTCGTTTCCTTCCTACCTCACTCTCTTCTTTCTTTCTTTCTTTCTTTCTTTCTTTCTTTCTTTCTTTCTTTCTTTCTTTCTTTCTTTCTTTCTTTCTCTCTCTCTCTCTCTCTCTCT
>NC_034590.1:42041457-42049158 GCF_900095145.1 Mus pahari | reverse complement strand
TCCTTCCTTCCTTCCTTCCTTCCTTCCTTCCTTCCTTCCTCATTCCCTCCCTCCCTCCCTCCTTCCTCCTCTCCCTCTTCCTCCTCCTAAATCTCCTCTTCCTTCTTCTTGTGCCTCTGAGTTTGGTGGCAATTTCTAATTTAGGTGCAGATACTGCTACAAGATAGTAACACCCGTGCTTGGCAGTGGACGGCACACATTTGCCTCTGATTGTGAGAACATACGAGTGACTGATTACTTTAGTAATAAACTCAGTGAGGCACATGGGAAACAACCATGGTTCTATCCCAGTAGTGTGTTGCAGGGAGGGAGTGGAGAGCTCTTGAGGCAGGGTCAGAGCTGGACTTTGGCAATGGGTGTCAGCCAATATCAAAGCACATGGAATTCTGGGTTCTAATTGGAGCGAAATCTGTCTTGTTTTATTGATTTCTACTCATGACATCAAACTGATGAAATATGCTTTTGCTGCTTTTCAGTGTCTTTACTTTTCCATGAAGGCCATGAGAGGAGACTCTGATGATTCCTGTCAACTGCATGCTGTAGAACTACAGCAGCTCCTCATTGCCCTGGGACATTACACTCATAGATAATTTCTATAAGAGAAAGCAAGAAAACAATTGGCTACAGCATTTTGTATATTTTAAAAACACTAATCTTTATAATGAGAGAAAGTTGTGAAACATGATAAAAATCAACATTTTTTTTTCCCTCTGATTCTCAACATCAGTCTGGCTTTCTTCTGGAGAAGAAGTATCTGGAATCCACTGTTGGCATACGTTCCCGAGCAAACCTCTGAGAGGCTGCAAAGACAGGATTTTCTGTAATTAGTTCGTATAAGAAGAAAAGAAAGTCAATGGTCTCTCAGAATTTAATTATGTTTTAATGTCTGGACACCTGGACAGTAGTGCATGGATATACCTATTGCTTGGGAAGGATGAGGAATTTGAGGACAGTTTGGACTGCAGGACAAGATTGAGTCAAAGACTAATGAATAAACAAACAAATGCAACAAAAGGTTGGGTACAGGGTTCAGAGGGTATGAGCCATTGCTCTGTAAGCATCAGGACCTGAGTTTGAATCCCCAGCACACATATCAAAGGCCATGGCATGGCTGTGCAGGCCTGGAATCCAAGTTTGGGTGCAGTTACAAGGAGATGCTGAGAGCTCACTGGCTCACAGCCAGCCAGCCTAACCTAAACAGTACGTTTCTAGGTCAGTGAGAAACCCTGGTAGTAAATATTGTAAAAACAAAATAAAACAAACCATGATAATAACTGGAGAGCCATTAAGAAAAACACCTAATATTTTGCCCTGGCGTCTCCATATGCTGGTACAGGCACCTGTATCCACATACTTCTGTAAATGTGCCACAAACACATTGCTACTTCCCACACCAACTCATGAACAGTCTAGTAGGAACACACACACACACACACACACACACACACACACACACACGCACACGCACACGCACACGCACACGCACACACACACACACACGCATACTGACACCTAGTAAAAACAAAAGTTTGTATGAAATAGCTTAATGAGGAGTAATTCAGAGCTCAGGAAGCAGGGCCAATCCCACTTGAATCTGGTCTGATACCTAATGGTCCGCTATTACATTATCAAAATTAAATCACTTATGTAATTAGGGTATTTTCATCCTTGCAGGACTTCTCAGTAGACAGGTCAAAGGCTCGAATGAACATAGAAATGGATTTCTCTCTCCTCCAGAGGTCATTGTGAGCTGCCTTCTGTGTTAGGAGGGAATGAGTGTTCTCTGATATGAAGCAGTGACAGGACCAGTTCCCTTTACGGTGGCAACAACATAACTTAACTCTAGGAAACAGGAAGTGACATCCTGTAACACAGCACACTGGATGAAGTAATATAAACAAATGGTTTTAAATCTAAGGAAACAATGAAGGTTGCACTTGAACCAGGCTGAGCTCTAGTGGTTAGCATGCCATTATCTGCGTAATTAACAGCAATTAATTTGTTTTGTTTTTTAATGACTCAGGTAAAAGATCTAAATGAAGCATTTCTTTTCTCAGGGAACAAAGGAAGGTAGGGAGGATAACTGGAAAGAGGAGGCAGGAAAAATATATTGGAAGACAAAGTTAGAATCAAACATGTACTTGTTCAAAATGTACTGTAGGGCTGGCAAGATGCCTCGGTGGGTAAAGGTGCTTCCAGAACAAGCCTGGAAACCCTTGTTTGATCTCTAGACCCCACATAAATGTAGAAGGAGAGGATCAACTCCATATAGTTGAAGTACTGAGTTGGACTGAGGTGATGAGACTTCCAGGGACCATAAGACCAGCAGTGTGGCAGCTCTGAGAGATTCCTGCCCATGCCTGCTCACCTGTCACACTTAGGGTTTAATGAGTGTGAGGCGGATGTGATGCTGGCATCACTGGGCAGCTCCAGCTCAGGCATGCCTTCCTTCTCACCAGTCTCTACACAGTTGCCTTTCTATGGTATGGCAGAAATGTCTACACAGACACATGTCCCACACATATTACACACACACATCACGCACACACCACACAAACCACACACACACATGTATATACATACCATACCTCATATACAATACATATGCATACACATACCACACATCATATACTACACACATACATATATACACACTACACATATACATACATATACACACATACACCACACATGCACATACATAGGCACTCACACACTCCATACATCATATACTACACATACATCTACTCACACACCACACATAATATATCATATACACACACACAATCACACATACACTAACACACATAAACATACACAAACACATTAACACTTATATGCACTTGCACATACACACACTCATACACACACTCAAATACCCCCTCACATACTCACAAACACACTCATGCAATCACACATACTCACATACACACTCACACACATACACTCTCATACATACTCACACATATAAACATACCACACATCATATACTACACACAAACATACACATTTACTTACAAACACACCATACACCACACATACACTCACATACACTCACTCACCCATTCATACATAAACACACACAGTCACACTCATACATATTCACACACACACACTTATACACATATACACATACACCATACATCATATACCACACACACTCACACACACATACACACTCACTTAAAAACACATCATCTACCACACACACACACACACACACATATACACTTACACACATATCCACATACACACTCATTCACAGACACAAACACAGACTCTCTCACACACACATACACACACACACTCACATGCATTCATACACTTACTAAAACATACACTCTCACACACATAAACACATACACTCACACAAACACACACTGTAGAGAGTGTTTGGAAGACTGGTGGTGGTTCTGAGCCATTTCATTTATAAAGGATATTCATCTTGTATAACCCTCACCAGTCCCATTTACTGAGAAGGGAATAAACCTGATCTCAGATTCCCATTAAGCCCATGCTAATAAGGTGGTATGAGGATGGACTCATGCCCAGGAGGCTAGGATGTCTGAAAGAGAGTTAGCGTCTATACCCTGACTCTGAACCTCAGACACATTCATGGTTGGCAGGAATCAAAAGATTATGGAGACTTATGCTAGACCACCAGTGAACTGGGAAATGGGCATCCCACTTGAGGCATGTGTATATCTTTGGTTTAGTTTTCTACTTAAATCAAACAAAGCCACTGCTCAGATGAGCCAAATGGAAGCAACTTAGATCAGGAAGAACACAGCATATTCAAATTTCTAGATTTTCATGCCTGATGTGGTAGCTTCTGACACTCACATTAGAAATAGCATACACTGGAAAGAAAGCTAAGGATGGAGGATTGAAAGCTTCAAGCCTAACTGGACTACAGAATGAGTTCAAGTTTCTCTTTGGCAAATTAGTGAGGCTCTGTCTCAAAATAAGTAACGAGAGGACTGGGGAGGTAGGTCAGGGGTAGAACGCTTGCTTAGCCTGTGCAAAATCTTAGACTCAGTCCTCAACACTCAACACAAACCGACCAAACAACCCAAAGCAGCTAGTTACAGTCTTCTCCCAATGAAATGCCATTTGTGTTCTCTAATTCAGCATAAAATAGATCACATTACAAAGGCAATCATTTGGTTATGACTGACAGTTGAAGGGTTGTAAAGGTTGCTCTCATGCCTTGTATTATCTTTTACTGGTTTAATCTGACTCCTTCTGGCTGTGTGTGGTGGTCAGATACTTTCAAACCAATGGGATCTCTGAGTTCTGTGTTTCCATGGCAGTCTGACATGGGACACAGCACTGGGAGGCTCTTGGGTAGGACCTCCTTGAAAGTTAACACAGCCAGGATCCAAGGCCCCTCCATGGGTCTGTGGCTCCCTCATAGGATAGGGTCTTAGATAGAAACGAGTCTGGAAATCTCTTGCTGGGAGAAGGCTCTTTTCTTCTGCCTGCTATGGGTTCCTTTGGCGGAGGGGAATTTCTGTTTTGCTTATCCCATATGGTGCCCCTCTGGAGTCTTCCTTCCATGATTCACAGTGCATTCACATGTTTCAGGGACTGATGACACAAACTCCTTCAGGAAATAAAAGGTAAGAATAAGTAAATAGATAAAGGAGGGACATGAAGAATCAAATGGGCAGAACTGCCATAGGCCGAAGAATAATTGACTCTCTAAAGGCTTTCAAAGTCAACTTAAAATACACAATTCCATAAACACAAGCCTGCGCATGCACATGTAAAAAAAACTCTCAGTTTGAAACCCCCTTGTTTAATCTTTTACAAAATATTGGAAGAAACTTTAGTTATCACTTTAATGCTACAAAAATCCCCATGGAAAGAAAACTCAAAAATTCAAATGACTAGCTGTCTGTCTATCATGTGGGTGGGAGAAATGTATAGGGAAAATAAAGTAATACATCATTAAATTGTTAAGCAATAAATCATAATGACTAATTTCGTGTCAAGTTTTGCTTTTTTTTTTTAAATGAAGCCAAATGTGTAAGATGTTTATAAATTTTATTCAGCATGCACTTAGATGAGTAGTGTTTACTCACCTGATTCTTTTGTAGGTAGGAAGCAGACTATCCCCAGGGAGTCCTTGCTGGGTCTGACTATTGTAAGATACCTGTATATAACAAGATAATGACAGGCAACACGATCATCACACACATTTTACAGAGGAGGAAACAGAAGCATGGATTTACTAAGAAATTTCCTCAGCCACTGGGCTAGTGAAAAGCAGAAATGGAGTTAGATTGTCAGTGGGCCTGACCTCCATTTCCAGAGCCTTCTATATTCCTTACCTCTATTCTAACTAGCCACATCCCCATGTGTCTATGAACTAGACAGTGTTCTTTTCCAAGCCGAGTGACGTCAAAGTCTGTGAATTTATTCACCCAAGTTTATGCCAAAGTAAAGGTAAAAACTTCGACTGTGCAGATTCTGGAATGGACTCATTCGGGAGCTTTAGGTGGCTGCCACGGCAACCTCTTCAGAGATGCTCCCCGGAGTCCTCTTGGTCCCCTCGAAGCCACTCTCTCTTTCTAAATGAACCATACCAGTTCTATTCAAGGTGGATCGACCAGCAAAAGCTCATTTAAGCTCTCCTCTCAATGGCTTTATCCTACCTCCTAAACTCAAAAGGGGACAGGCAGAAAGGGGCTCACAAAAGCCTCTTCTCCCTGTAGTCCTTGTAATAGGCTCATTAAGTGCCCGCCCGGGCTTGTTATAAAATACTGTGGAAGCAGCTCCTAAGTAGCTGGCTGTTTGTAACAGATAATATCAAACTGGAGAAACATGTAAAAGCACATACAAAAACAGTAAAACGAGATGTACTCTAATGATAACAGCCAAACAAGCAGGGGAATAATTAGTCACTCCATGTATATGGTGTGGAGTTTGTAGCAGACTCATTTTATTTGAATTCCTTGTCAACTTTTAACTTTGGTGTTTTGTGTATGGGGCAAATAAAGGATGCTCAATAGGGAACGTCTGTACCACAGGGAACTAAATGATGCTGTGGCCTCTTGCACTTGCTATTGATGAATAATATTGCTCTTAAGTCTCACTTAAAGGATGCTGGGGGTTGTTTTGGAGGTTTGTTTTCTTCCATCAGATAAGAATGTATCTGTGTAAACATCTGACTCGTCAACAGCTATTTTTCTTTATGATAACGTCATTTATATCTTGTGACGGTAATGCTAAAATTGAGTTTTTAATTTATAATTGAGGCTCAGAACCTGTCATACTTGCACAGGACATAATGAGACAGGGACTTGGCAAACATTTGGCTTTGCCCATTGCCTTTTGAGAAGCTGCACCTCAATGAGGGGGATTCAGATTTTACAGAAGAATTTCCAAGTTTGGGGAGATAATCCTTATGTTATTACCTATGAAATAAACCTAGCATATGTAAGAGCATTATTATATTCATTTCACTGGCTTTTGCTCAAAAATAATCTTTCAATCTCCAGGAAATTGAACATATAACCTCTCTGGCAGTGAGACACTTTCTATATGTAAAAATATGAGAGTCATAAAAATATATTTTTTGTGTCTCTTATCAGAGAATCATGAAATGCTGATATTACCGACATAACTCCAGATATCATAAATATTTTCCACGAGAAATAATGTATGTAGGATGTCATTTATTTTATCAGTGTGTTACTTGAATGGACAGGCTTGTGAACTGCACCCTGTCTCCCCCCATGGCCATGCCCCAACTCAGTTGGAAGTCTTTACAGTTCTGCTTATCTAAGTTTCAGTTTGCTTTATCAACCCTGATCTGGTTCTGATAGAATTCATTCCAAGATTCCAAAATTAGGCAGCAGAGGGGCCTGACCCTGGACTAGCATCCCCAGGATCCTGGCCTTTCCCTGCCACTGATACCACATATGACGATCAGTTATGGGCCAAATCATATATCCCATCTGTTATCCATTGTCAAATGAGGAAAATATTCTTTTGTTGATTTCCTGCCTCGAATTCTATTTTAATAATGTTTTCAGATAATGAACAAACACTGGATCTGACTGACATCTAGCCTCAGTAAACGTAACTCATGAGCTCTGTCCATTTGGAGAGGAAAACATGGTAAAAGTTGCCACGAAACTTTCTAAAAATTATGATACATCTTGTACTGGGATCTACTGAATAATCAATAGGTATTTACCCTACCTTCCCCATCTCACGGTCCCTTTTTCCTATTTCCTCTTACTCCTCCTTCTCTTTTCTACTTCTCTCTTCTTTGCTCCCCCCCCCCCACTGGATATTTTCTTTATTTACATTTCAAATGTTTTCCTCTTTCCAGGTCTCCCCTTTGGAAATCCCCTATCCCATTCCCCCGACTCTATGAGGTTGCCCCCATCCACCCACTCCTGTCTTCCTACCCTGACTTTCCCCTACACTGGGGCATCGAACACCCTTCGGCCCAAGGGCCTCTCCTCCCACTGATCTCCATTGATGTCTCTCTTCTTATTCCTCCTCCTTTCCTCGTCCTCCTCATCCTCCTCATCCTCCTTGTCCTCCTCATTCTCCTTGTCCTCCTCATCTTTTTCTACTCTTCTTCCATACTGGGCCTTGTACATGTGAAGCAAAGGCTCTATGCTAAATTTCATCCCTATCCTCCTCCTCCTCCTCTTCCTCCTCCTCCTCCTCCTCCTCCTC
>NC_034590.1:42033528-42041352 GCF_900095145.1 Mus pahari | reverse complement strand
CTCCTCCTCCTCCTCCTCCTCCTTCTTCTTCTTCTTCTTCTTCTTCTTCTTCTTCTTCTTCTTCTTCTTCTTCTTCTTCTTCTCCCCTCTCTCTTTCTGTCATTTTTTTTCATTTTGAAACAGGGCCTCACTAAGTGGTCCAGGCTAGTCTTGAGGTCACTCTGCACTCAGCCAAGACATGCCTTGTGCTCTTCGTGCCTCAGTCTTCTCTGGCTGCATTTCCTGGGTCAGCTGTAATATTTTTTCTATAAAAATTATGACACAGAACAATATCTTCTTTTAAAAAAATATAATCAGCGCATCAAAGTAGACTCTTGTCTGAAGATCTGCTTTGGGACAAACGGATGTCTTTTGCTACAGTTAGCACAATTCTGTCTTCGACTTACCACTTTTACTGCTGATATTCTTCCTACAGATGGAAACACATGTGTGCAAGCATGCCTGCTTCTGTGGGCACACAGAGGCATTGTTTATGACAATAAGACTAGAAATGATCCTCGCGAGCATCATCAAGGTACCACATGCTCAACACGTGGTATTTGGCGACCTATGTTCCATCGCTCAATGAGATGATCAGGATTCCCTAAAGAACTGGACCACTAAGTGAAACAAGCAAACTTCAGAGTGGCATGGAAGACATCCCATCATTTAAAATGTGTACATATACATATTATATAAGTATAACGTATTTGGAAGGTTTCTTAAATATCCAGTCAGTATAAATGCACCAAGAAAAAAGCTGGAAGTGGAAGGGCCAGCAGTAGCAGCCGTCTTACTTTTCACCATCTCCTTATTCTACATGCGCCAACTGCAAAAGAAATAGTAAAAGCAAAGACTTTAAATGCTGAATATCTAGCAGTATTGTTCTAATAACTATGGGGGTTAGTTAGATCACCGAATCTTTACAATGAGCACACAGGATTAGAAGTATTGCTGTGACCCTCACTTGGCAGATTAACAGAACGAGGCTGAAGAAAGTGAGGTCGCTTATCTGAGCTCACAGAGGCAATGAGGTCTGGGCTCAGATGCTGCTTACAGAGGTTTGCATATGATATGGAATCTTAGTGACATGGCTGTCTTTTTGCATTGTAAATGCCTCTCAGTTGAACAATGTTATGGTTTTGTTCCCCACTGCACAACTATGGTATATGCTCCAAAGAACTCAAGGTATGCTGGGTTCTTCAGCCCAACTGCAAACAGTTTAATTCTCATGGGGATATTTTTGTCCCTGGCTCACTATTCCATCCTGTGAAACTATGTTGTATCCTTTGATGCAAGCAAATGCTAGAATTTTACTTCTCAGCTATATAATACATTCAGTACTTTCAATTTCCCCTTTACAAATTTGTGGTAAAAAGTTTTCATTGAACACATTTCCCCCCTATAATACTATTCCAAATGTACATTAGCCTGAGCACCAGGGAATTCTATAAATTATTCGCTTTCTTAGAAATAAACACATTTAGTTTAATCGTAAGTACAAGTATGTTTACAGCTCTTCTCTATAGCCAGTATTCACTCATTCTAATAGCGGGCACCAAAGAGAACATCTCATTATTTACAGATGTAGTGCTTATAGCTTTAATAGATGTTAACATTGATTTTATTAGCTGCTGGAGACAGAACCCAGGGCACTTAACAGCCATGGCGGAAGGAATAGGTAAGTTGTGTAGTGATTAGAAAAGGTGGATTGATTTTCTTCCATTGTTGTTCTTCATGCCGCTAATTTTGCAGTCAGTTTGGCAAATAGGAAGCCCTTTCTCTGCATATTTCATGACTTCCCAGCCTTTGCCTCCATTTTCAGTTGTCTCTGCAGGCCAACTTTAAGTTCAGAGAGTTGCCTCACGCTGCTTCCCTCCACGGGCAGGGGCACCGAGGCTTTTAGATGTCTCACAAGAGTGTCTTTGGAAGTTAGTGGGAGCTCAGTTTGACGTTATAATCAAAACCCATCAGACCTGAAAACACTGCCCCTCAGGCACGAGTTCAGGGGCTCCCAGGCAGTGGCACCAAGGGCTGGCGCTGAGGAGAATTGAAAGGAGCGGCTTCCCAGTCGGGTTGTTTGCTTCTCTCTAAGCAGCGCAGCTTCGCACACAACCCGCTGTCCTTCTGCCACAGTCTTCCAAGGGCCAGGGTTACATGCACCACCATGCACAGCTTCAGAGATGAGCTTTAAGTCTTGCACACACCACGTTCAGTTGGAACCGATTTGTCCGGGAATGTATTGAAGAGTGGGGCTGAGGTTTGGGACTTGAACAAACATAGAAATGCATTTCTTTCTGAAAACATGGAAAGCCTCCACCTTCTCTCCGTTGCCTTTTAGTGCACTTAAAGTAGTTCATGAAATGAAGATCTCTTGAAGAACCTTGTTCTTTTACTAGGCATGGTGTTTGGAAGCTCCTGGAAGGAGCAGTGAGCTTTTGGATCTCATATCAAAGGGTTTAAAGTTAATGATTTTAAGTGTGGTTGAGTTTTATTGCTCCTCTGGTGGGCTACAAACTTCCACCACTCTTTGACCCCTGTTCCCTCAACTCAATTCCATCTAATGCTCTGTGACTAATATGGTGGATATTTAATCTACTTTGCAGCTGAAATGACTTTTAAGAATCACTCCCCCCACCCCTTTGGAAAACATCCTCTGGAGAGAAATTGCTTATTGTAAGCATATCACAGAATACATTTTAAAAAGCTTTTCTCTCAGGAACAATTAAACCTCACCATTATGTTGCTATCACATTAGAAATGAGACAGGAAAAGTGATATTATTCTAGAAGGAAAAGTTGAGTCAAAAGGAAGAATGGATGGTAACCTCTCTGATCCTGTTATTAGTGTAGATATGGTGATATGCAGATATTTACTGCAATGTAATTAAAGTGAGAGACAAAAATCAACGGAGCACAGAATTAGGAGATTCAAGCGGGATCCTTTTGGTCCATTTTCTTTTTAAGAACACATGTGGTTGTCCTTTAAGGCTCATTTCAAGGTGAATGTGGTCTGGGTATCCCATAGGCAACTCTCTCATGGGCACCTGGGAAGATACACTCCAAACACGGTTAAGACTATAGACATATAGACTATAGACACTATAGACACTTGTGGTTCCCCTGAGATCAGAAAAGCTGAACCTATCACTTGCTTTGTCTCTCATTAGTGGCTGGACTCTGATAAACCTTTTGAGTCTTTGTCAATGGTGAGAGGTATCTTCGTGTGTGCAGAGCATCTCTAGGACTTTTCTATGATTACCTTGGACTGAAGCTGTGTTCATACCTGTAGTTGATCTCTGATGCTAGGCCTTGGCTGGCCATGTAGCACAGAGTTAGCAAGGGGTAGACTGGGAAATTCCTTCTGAGAATACTTATAACCTTGGCTACTTACTGTTAATCATATTCAGCATGAAGGTCAGGTGAATTGCTTTTCTCAAGAACGGAGATGGAATTGCTTTTCTATTCAGACAGAGATGGAAGACCCAAGCTCAGGACTGGCTAGGTAAAGTAAAAGTAAGATCCTGGAGCTTTACTGCCTAGTTGGTACCTTCACTTCTTTAAAGTTATGTTTCTTTATGTAATGAGAAAAATGGACTAAAATGGTCTTTGATCTTCCTTAAATCCAAGAACTGTGACCTCTTTTAAATAAAGATAGAGTCATGAACTCTTGGAAATAGAGATAATTTTTCATGTACTACAAACTTGTGACAACAGGTTCTGTCCCTACGTCTGAAGGCTAATCTTAGATTCAGGAGCTTTCTCCAGTGACTTTATCTGGAACACACTTGACAGGTGGTATGGTGAGAAGATATCTGGATTGAGGTAATCCACAGTTAATCTCTTTGCCTTTGATTTGTTTGTTTGTTTTTACTTATAATTATATCTTTAAGGAGCTATTATGGTAGGAGAGTGTAGAATAAATACCTGATGTTGATCGCTCTCTATTTCTTTGCCATCTTCCCACAAGAACAAGTAAGAGATATTCTTTGAGAGTTTGTGGGTGTCTCTGATGTAATGATGGCGGTTATAGGTGAGCACTTGAGCAAACCTAGGATAAAGATAATATGATCACGATGGTGGGAATATTTACCAATATACATCGACTATTTGCCATTATGTGCCCTCTGAAGTACAGTGCATCATGTATCTCATGGAATTTAACCTTTGTAAGAACCTTGCAAGATAAACTCCATTGGCAAACTGAGATAGAAAGATTTTGTAATTCATCCAATTTCCATAGCAAGAGAGTGAGTGTAGTATTTACCATAACTGTTTTGAACACCTGCCTAGAATCATAAGTTGGGTCAGATATTTGATGTAGTATGTAGATGAACAGGATTCCCACATACTGATATCGTATATTATATAATCTCCTTCCCTTGAGTGTGGAGTGGACCCAGTGATTAAAATATGACAGAATCATTGATTGGATTCAAAAGACTATGGTTTCTGTATCACATATGTTATCCTTTTCTCCCTCCTGTTGATCCCCACTTTAATAAAGCCAAAGTTGTATGAGATGCTCTGGGTGAAGGCCCAGGTGACAAGAAGCCAAGTGGAGTCTATGGACAACAGGTCCTTAGTAATTACCACTCCCATCTATCAGAACTGGAGAAATTCTACTGTGGAGAAGTAGATTCTTTCCAGTGAAGGTTGAACTGACCACACCCTGACCACACCAGAATATAACCAGCCAGGCAATCCACATTGTACTTTTGTAAATGAAAGCTAGAGGACTATATATGCAGGATTTTTATATCTGCATTACTGAATCACCCAAACAACAAGAGATGCTCATTGTTCAAGGTTATTAAGCTTTGAGCTAATTGGCTACTGTCTTAGTCAGGGTTTATACTGTTGTGATAAGACACCATAGCCAAAAGCGTCTTTGGTAAGGAAGGGCTTATTTCAGCTTAGAACTCTTAGGTCACACTCCATCACACAGGGAGGTTAGGGCAGGAGCTCAGGGCAATGCGAACTGTGGAGTACCAGAGAATGGGGTCCCCATTCTATATGGTTATGACTATGTAGGCATGTGGGCTGGTTTCCAGTTCTTATGATTAAAAAAATGCAAGAGTGGATTTCTATGTAAAAATATTAACTGTAAACATGTAAGTCTCTTTTTTCTTTCTTTCTTCCTTTCTTCTTTCTTTACATTTTTCTTTCTTCCTTCCTTTTTTTTGATGCATGTATGTATGTGTCCATGTTCATGTGTGTGTGTGTGTGTGTGTGTGTGTGTGTGTGTGTGTGAGTGCATGTGGAGAGCAGAGGCTGACACTGGGTAGCTTTCCCTATCAGTTTCCACATTATATTCCCAGATATGGTTTCTCCATGAAATTGAAACTCACTGATTTGGCCAGACTGGCTGGCAGGCAAGCCCCAGGGATCCTCATGTCTCTGCATCCGTCAGCAGTGAGATTAAACCACGCGAATATACACACAATAATTTATATGGGATAATATGCAAAGGTTTTATGCAAATATTATATCATATCATATAAGGAATTTGAGACTTATAGGGTCCTTGGACCCATCCTTCTTGGATAAAAAGGGCCATCAGAACCTGTAGGCCATGTCTGCATAGAAAATGCCAGGTTGTGATGGGATTTGGGTTCATTGAACACAAAGAAAATGTTTATGATTTCTGAGATTGGTGGAGACCACAATACCTCAGAAATGAAAGAACATTTTATAGGCATGGGAAGAAATGAATGGCTGAGCAGTAAGTAGTTCCTTTGGCTTGATGCTAACAGCACTCCTACTAAGGAACTGGGCATGGTGAATGTTTTGGTTTAGGTCACCATATTACATTTAGCTCAGTCTGTTATGGTGCCTGGCCTATAGTGCAGGTACTTGACAAATATTTTGAATTAATGAATGATTAGCTTGAGTTGTTCAAATTGAGTAAATGACCCCTTCCAAAGTAGTAATGAGTGCCAGTGAAATCGCACTTCACACACACACACACACACACACACACACACAGACACACACACACACATTTTGGACTTGATATAAAGTCCTAGACATTCAAAATGCCCCAAGAGACTTTGTTTTACTGTTGGACATGAAGGTATGAACTGTATCCATCTCATTAGAGATTAGAAAATGGAATCTTGCATTTGCAGTTTGGTGAGGTGGCTGTCATAATATCTTACTGCAAAGCCTTCAGGGAGGTGGAAGAACCAGCTCCAGCTGATAAAGTGGAAGAGCGTGAGGTATTCCTGCTAGGAAGAAGAGTCATGGACTTAGACCAAACATCATTACAGCAACATATCCTTGCCTTGTTAAGTTGGCAGAGCTGTTAAACACTTGCTTCTATGAAATGAAAAGTTTTTCTTAGAATTACCATGCTGCCTTTTATACAAATAAAGGGAATACACATCAGCACACTCATTTTAGTGACATTTGCAGATCACCCTGTACAGCGTGGCAGAGTGGTGGTGATTTAGCTGGTGCTATTCTGACTATTATTGCCTGCCGTGCCCACGCGACAAGGATTGTGTCCAGATGGGAAGGGATTTTGTCTGTGCTATACGCTAGGATACCTCTAGAGTTCAGAGCAGTTCTCAGCACAAAGCAGGTACATATAAACCTCACTGGGATGGACAAGAACAGTCTTCCAAACAAATGATGCTAGAATCACAGACACCTGGATATAGAAGAATGAATTTTACTTACAGCTCATACCACATATGGAAATAAACTGAAACTGATTAAAGTCCTAAATGTGAGTGATAACATGTAACTCTTGAAAATAATAGGCACCAGTCTTTGTGACATGGTCTCATATATGTACATGAAATTTATTGTCATGAATTACATATGACGCTAAAGTAACAAAAACTAGAGAATAAACTAACTATACTTCATCAAAATAAAAAAAAAACTTTGTGTTTCAGAAGACATTATAAACAAGTATAAAGACAACACAAAGACTGGGTGAAATGCTTGTAAGCCATGTGCCCAATCAAATTTTATTATCCAGAATATATAACAACTATAGAAAAAATGGTGGCATTCAATAATGATGATATTAAACAGTATGACTTTAAAGTGAGTTTTGACATTTCAAAGTATATAGCTAAAGGATTCAAAACTGATGTTTGCACAAGAATGTTTATAACACACCTGCTTACAACTGCCCCCCTCATTGGAAACAACTCATCCACCTACTGAGAGATGAATGAGTTTGTGTTCTGTCCACAAAATGGAGCATTTTTCACGTATATACAGAATGAACTATCAGAGCATGCTACCTCATGATTTAATTTTGAGAACATTGTACTTAGCAGTAAGACTCAAAGTGGCACACATCGAATTCTTTTAATGAAAAGAAATGTCTAGAATAGGCAAATCCTTAGATAAACCAGTGGAAGAGGGGGAAAGCAGGAATGGGAGATGAGGGCTAATGAATATTACTTAATGAAAATTATTTACAGGATGTGCTGATGAAAATCTTTGCGAGTTAGGTAACAGTGATGATAACAAACTTGTAGTTACATTAATATCTTTAGATCATGAACTTTGAAAGGCTGAGCTAGTAGACAGTGAGGAGGGGATGTATTCAATATGCAATACATATTCATAGTTGTATGGAAATAATAAGAAAAAGGTAAGACATTTGGCCTGCAAGTTATATATCAATTTTGAAAATCTAGTAGTAGGATATCTCTATCAAATTGCTCCCCTCAGGACTCAGGGAACCCTGCAGAAGAGAAGACAGAAAGAGTGTAAGAGCCAGAGGGCATGGAGGACACCGAAAAATCAAAACCGTCTTCATCATTATAAGAAAAGCTCACCTGAGCCAGGAGTGGTGGCACATGCCTTTAATCCCAGCACT
>NC_034590.1:42028200-42032068 GCF_900095145.1 Mus pahari | reverse complement strand
TGATTTCCAGAGTGGTTGTACAAGCTTGCAATCCCACCAGCAATGGAGGAGTGTTCCTCTTTCTCCACAACCTCGCCAGCATCTGCTGTCACCTGAAGTTTTAATCTTAGCCATCCTGACTGGAGTGAGATGGAATCTCAGGGTAGTTTTGATTTGCGTTTCCCTGATGACTAAGGATGTTGAACATTTTTTCAGGTGGTTTGTCTTGTCCAACTCTGATGTGATAATTTTTGTTTTATCTTTTATGTTTAATTTTTATATTTATCTTTATCTTTTATTTTGTTATATATATTTTAAATGAATGAATGAATGAATGAATGAATGAAAACCTAGCCACTAAAATAGAGGTCACTAACTGAACTGTTATACCCATCAGTTAGCAATGGTAGGAACATCAGGTTTTAGAAATGGAGTCTATCTATCACTCCAGGACACGCCTCATGTCCAATGTGTAATGAACTCCATAGATTTTTTTTTTTGTGTGTGTGCTTTTATTTAGTTATCTTTTGTTTTTTTGTTCCTTTAGTGTGTTGTTTTATTTTGTTTTCTTGGTTTTAGGTTTTGAGAAGAACTTGAAGTTGTGTGAATAGGAAGGGATAAAAGGGTCTGTAAAGATTTGGGGGAGGGGAAATATGATCTTAATACATTTAAAATTAAAATTTGGTTTTAATAATAAAAATACAACATATGAGAAAATTGTTTTATAATGAAAATAGAACAAGTATAAAAAGAATATCTAGTAGGGATGATGATAATTGTTTGGCCATTTAAAAATATAACTTTAGGACAAGAAAAGATAGAGAGGTGGATACTGATGCAGAGAAAGAATTAAATGACCAGGGGTATTGATTTGTTTGTTTCTTATATCCACTAAGACTCCCATGAAAGTGGATGGATCCTACCTCATGAAGAGGCTTCAAGCTCCTGAAGGAACCAAAGTTTGGCATCTGTTTATTGGATGTCTGGGCTGTTTTGTGAGACTGAAGGATGCTAAAACTGGCTGCCGAAATACTTGTTCTGCTTCAATCACGAAGACCAAAGATGCCCAGAAATTCTGGGTCACACCTCTGTATAAAGGAGGAGCAAGAGAGCTCTTAGAAGGCTGGGAAGACAGAATTCAGGTTCTGTTACTGTACAGCTTCCATTTTCTCTTTCAAAATGATTTCTGAATTATATTGTCCCATGAAGACAGTGCAGTAGTGAGGGTCTTTGACCATAAGTGATAGAAATCCATGTCGAGCCTCACACTTCAGCATGAGCACTAGAGCGTTATCACCACTGTCTATTGCTACAGACTGGTTGTGACTAACATCCTGCATTCCATCTTGACCTGGGTGTGTTCCAAGATACCTAGAATTTACCACCTTCACAATCTAATTTATAAGACATCGCTCACACAAAATACAGCTAAACAAAACATGGCCTTTTAAGTGTACGACACATCATAACCCTTCCAGTGCCTTGCTTAACCCAAATAGCTGGAAGCCATCCTTGACAACTTCTCTTTCATTTTCCCATCTTCAAGTCACAACCACATTCTTAACCTCACCTCCTAAGAATCTCTGGAATCTAATTACATGTTTTCATTTCTGCAATCAACGCATGAGTCCACAGGTCTTGGCCTCCATTCTTTCTTCATGTGCTTTGCCTCTCATGCTAGAGTTACAGTGATGAAAGTACAAATTACATCACAGCATTCTCTAGATTCAAATGTTTCACTGTTGTCCGCCTGCCTGTGCTCAAGATTGAGATAAGAACTACCAGGACCCACAAGATATGATGTGATCTAGCTTTTGTGCTCCTGTAACTCTTTATATTCCGGCACGATGTTGGAGTCTTAAGACAACATGCTGTTACCTGAGCCTCAACCAATATGGCTTGGGCCATCAGAATCCCCACTCGTTAAGTTTCCAGCATTTATGTATGCAGTAATTAGGGATCTAAGAGTTGATCTACCTCAAGCTATACTACTCTTGGGCACATGACCAAGGAACTCTGTATCCCAATACAGAGACAGTTGCTCATCGATGTTCATTGCTTATTCACAGTAGTCATACATTGGAAACAGCCTGAATCTCCATCAACTGATGAAAGGGCAATGAAAATGTGGTACATTCAAACACTGGAATATCATTTAGCTGTTAAAAACATGAACTTTACCAAAAAATGGATGGAGATAGAAAAAAGATCATCTTGAATAAAGCAACACAGACCCTAAAAGACAAATATGGTACGTTTTCTCTTATTTGTAGATATTGGTTTTTAAACTTTGAAAGTGTGTTGTACAATCTAAAGAAACACAGAGATTTGGTGCCTAGCAGAGGATCAGGGTGGAAGAGAGAATCTCCCAAGAAAGGTGAAATAGAATATAATTTTATGGAGAAATAAGGGGGACACTAGAATAGGAGGGTCAAATGGGGAGAGGCTTGGCAGAGAAGGGTAAATGAGGGAATGCAGGGAGGGACCACTAACACTAAAGGGAGTTTGAAAAACCATACAAGAGCCTAGTACTGTAGAAGCTTTCGAAAACATATACATATATGAAAGGACTATAAGTGAAGTCAGCAAATGTTAATGGAGACAATCTCACAAGTAGATTTCTTAAGCCACCAAGTGAGAACTACAGAACCAGGAATAGGTTATAGCTTACTGAACTGGTGACCAAAGAGGCCTCATTGAAAGGTCCCCCCTCTACCAATCACACACAAACCAAGGCTATTAGTTGTTTCCACAATATACATGGTAAGGCTGTATGACAGAAGACAACACTTACTTATATAATTGAACTCGGAGAAGGTGGAGCCTAATTAGAAGCTTCACCCCACATTGGAAGGTATTCTGCACATGACCAGAGGGAAAAGGTAATTATCAACAGCACCCAGATGCACACTCCGAAACCTAGAACAATGTCCTTCCTGCAAGGTATACTAAGATACATGGATAGAATAATGATGTAAATGTTATGGGATCAACCAACCTTCCTTTGATTGAACTTAAGGCTTCCTCCACCAGATAAAACATACCTGAAACTGATAATGTGGCCTAGGCATTGAGACTAGGTACCAATGTGCCTAGAAGAAATCCTAATACTGTTATTCTGCTAAAGGAATGTAGGTATAGAAAGCCTACTAACTGCAGATGATTATACCCATAAATCAGTGCCTCACTCAGCCTACATCAGTGAAGCTTCTTTTTGCAGTAGATGGGCATCAACATCGAAGCTCATAACTAGACAATGTACAGGGAGTGAGAGACTTTGGAACACTTGATCATAAGTGGGATGTCTTTATCAAACACTCCTTCTTAAGGCTGAGGCATCTGTGTGCAAGAGGAAGCAGAAAGATTGTCATAGCCAGAGGTGATGCTCGACTCCAAATAAACAGTGTCTTGCAGATACAATAAAACGAATAAGCAGGAACTCACCTAAACTGTGACAGCATGCACAAGACCTGCACAGGCTCAAGCCAGATGGGGTCCCAGTACTGAGGGGGAAAGAAGATGCAAAGCCCAATCCTTAATCAAGAAACATGTTCGATTGGTACCCTCTGACCAAAGAAGTACCACACTCCAGGTTAGGCCTCATTCCTAGAAGTAGTTAGCCAGCACAAAATGAGCTCAGTGACTTCTTTGTGGACCTTTGATTTTGTTTTGTTTTTGGCAATTTTTGTTTTATTGGTCTTTTGCTTGTTTGTTTTCATTTTTTGTTTTTTTTTGTGATTCTTAATTTTTTTGCTTTCTTTCAAGAGAAAGAGGAAGAGGAAGAAGAAGAAGGAGAAGAAGAAGAAGAAGAAGAAGAAGAAGAAGAAGAAGAAGAAGAAGAAGAAGAAGAAGAAGAAGAAGAAGAAGAAGAAGAAGAAGAAGAAGAAGA
>NC_034590.1:42025684-42028165 GCF_900095145.1 Mus pahari | reverse complement strand
AGAGAGAGAGAGAGAGAGAGAGAGAGAGAGAGAGAGAGAGAGAGAGAGAGAGAGAACTAGGTCCTAAAGTTCTATAGTCTCAGGTTCTAAAGCAAAGGACCAGAAATCTGATTATACCGATTACTATACAACAATGGTGAACTGTAACCAGGAAGCTCACAGACTGTTCTAATCCAGAAGATATTGCCTTCAAGTGCTATAGAAGTATCATGGCCCTGGAGCCAGTGGTCATTGACTGGAGCATAGGTTGCTTTATTGGTTATGTAGCCTCTAAGGAGAAATAAGGAGGGGTGTTCCTAGCCTAAAATAGTCTGGACAAAGACAAGTTATTTATTTTATTTTATTTTATTTCATTTTACTATATTTTATTCTAGTTTTGATAATACCTACCTATTGTCCCTGAAAATGGAAGGAAGGAAAAGAAAAAAAAGGCATTGTTCTTACCAGAACATCCACATTTATTTTATATTACATTTTCATTTTCATAAGACTAAATACTTCTGATAATTTAATTTATAAGCAGTGCTAATTCAATTAGCACTCAATCTATTTCTCTATCAATCACCTATTATCTTAAGAGTGCATATTTATCATTAACTTTTCTCTCTACCTATGTACTTGCTTCCCTATCATCTATTAGCATCTATTGTTTATAATCTATCTCCCTTATCATAATGATACTGAACAGTATCTGAAATGAATTATTACTACCTCAACAACAGCCTTACTAATTCATGTAACATTACTTACACACACACACACACACACACACACACACACACACACACACACACACACAAAGGGCTGTAAGCAGAAAAACCAAAATAGTACAGTATCAGGGATTTAAACCCATCTTTTATTTCCAAAGATGTCAGGTTCTTTTTTCATTTTCCTTTACCTACTATACCTGTGTATCCTCAAACACTGATTCTCAGAACATTTGACTTGACTGTATCCGTGTGTGTGTGTGTGTGTGTGTGTGTGTTTCTATCTTACTTGTGATATTTATAGATAAGTTGTCATGTCCCTGAGTCCTTTGTAGGTTATAATTGTTGTTTACTTTCTTATCCGGGTTATCAGGTGTCACTAAAAAGTGATCATTGCTAGTTCCTTAGATCTTTTATTTAATTAAACCCTTCTAAGAATATTTACTTTAAAGAATTATGTGTATATGTGTGTCTGTGCTCATGTGTGTTAGAGTGTCTATGGAGGCCAGAGGAGGGCATCAGATCCCCCGGTGCTGTAGAATCAGCAGTTGGGAGCACTCCATTGTGGGCTGGTGTTGAACTTTTGTCCTTGAGAAGAGCATGAATCTGCTTGTAATCATGGAGCCATCTCCATAGTCTCAGTCCACAGCTTTGTAAAAGGCAAAAAGCCTGACAGGGTCTGAGGAGAAACCGGAGATCACAACATATTTTAAAGGGAGTTTTGTATTCTTCATTTATTCACATATATCAGCTTAGGAGACAAGCAGGAAGAGACTAGACAACAAATGAAGCACGAGGTAGGGGGTTTGACTATAGATATATACAAGTCAGGCAAGGTAAGCAGGAAGTAGCGGTGTGGTCTTGATACCAGGAAGCTTCTGCATCTATGGGTGGCAGAGTCAGCTTTGGTCCCTTAGTCCTGCTTTTCAGAAATTTGCAATAGCAACCTCCTAGGGCTAGCTTGGCCACACTGCTGCTCCTGTGTGGAGAATGCTCGCAACTCGGCCATAATAATCTCATCATCAACTTACTCCCAAGACTGAACATTCTAAATGTATTGATGGACATCTAATATTTAAGATTTCATTGGCAGTTATATACTGCCACTTCATTAGATCACTCGTAAGTAAATGAATATGTTAATAAGTAGCAACTAGTTTGGAAAATAACTAATATAAATAAACGTAGAAAAGATCGAACCCCACATAAAGATCCAAGTTTTTGCCTACTATAAAACAGTTCACACTCTCCAGCCACTCATGCATCCACTTCCCAACCACAATTAAAGAGTAAGCAACCATTTCCTGTTCAACCTCCAACTCCTCTTGTTCCAAAATTCCAGGAGATGCTTGAATATCATCACTCTGTCCTGTAACTCAGGTCTTGTTATGATGTTACTTCTGAGCATTGAGGGGAGTGCTGAGCCCTAGTATTGTAGCCAAATCTAGAAGTGGTAAGCAGAATGGTGCTGGAAAGATCAATATCTCTAATCTTGGAGTCTATGGATTTCCTACAGTAGCTGTCCCAGGAGACTTGACAAGTATAATTAAAATAAGGAGATTGTCCTGCATTTTCTAGATGAGCTTAAAAGTACTACACGATCCTGGTGCATCTTTTTTTTTTCTTATCTTTGTTTATTTATATGTATATATATATATATATATACATATATATATACATATATATACATATATACATATTTATTTATTTTCTTTATTTATATTTCAAATGCTATCCCGAAAGTTCCCTATACCCACCCCCCGCCCCTGCTCCC
>NC_034590.1:42008271-42024929 GCF_900095145.1 Mus pahari | reverse complement strand
ATCTTCTGGGTATATGCCCAGAAGAGGTATTGCTGGATCCTCCGGTAGTACTATGTCCAATTTTCTGAGGAACCGCCAGACTGATTTCCAGAGTGGTTGTATAAGCTTGCAATCTCAGATCCTGGTTCATCTTGATGAGATATTAGAAGTATTCCAAGTGAGAGCATTGCTGACTTGGAAATGAAGGATTCTATAGTAAGGTACTAGAGAAAGTTTTCAATCCTCTGCCAGTGTCAAGCAGGGGCATGGGAACCTGTCATTCAGTTCCAAAAAGCCTTATTGTGCCAACAAAATGGCACACTAGAAACAGTTTTAGGAACTCTTCTTCAGTGCCCATCTATTGGGTACCTTAATTTTGCCCAAGAGACCCACAGGAGAGAGAGAGAGAGAGAGAGAGAGAGAGAGAGAGAGAGAGAGAGAGAGAGAGAGAGAGAGAGAGAGAGGATGTGGGGGAGAGCTCCGTGTGGGTACCCGACTTATGGCACATGAGGTAAACATAGTGTTGGTTAATGTGGGATTCATGCTAACTTGTGATGGCAAATTAACATAAGTCTTTCCTTTGAATCTTTTTTCTGTCAGGATAAAACAAACAAACAAACAAACAAACAAAAACAGATGGAACCAGGAGAAATACGTGAAATGTCTAGGAAAGCCCAGAGCTATTCAGAAATGACTTCCCTTCTCGAAGACTCTCAGATATTCTGCACGAGATACCTTCAGCAGTTGGACTCATGTTGTGTCATCCATCTCAACTAGAGCACACCAAGTTTTCAGTGGACAAAATAATGAACTGATGGACAGTATTTAAATGTACCGTAAAGTAAAGGGCACATGCCAGGCCTTGGCAAACAGCAGAAAGTCTATATAAATGCAAACATCTCTGTGTGTAGCTATGGTCTGCCTGCCTTCCATCCTGGAAGAGGATCTCATAGAAAAGGAACAAGCGAGTTTACCGTTGACTCTGTGGTGAAAACCATAGTAGATTCCTATCTTGACAGATTATAAGATCACAAGATAAGGGATTCTTTCCAAAGCCTGAAATAGACAAGCTTATAGACAGACTTACATTAAAGAGATGAAAGCGTGAATAGTCATAGTGACCGGAGTTGAGTGTGAAGAGGGTCAGCACACTTGGTCGACCGCGGCGCAGCAAAGTCTCTTTACCTGGCATTTAGGCAGTTCCTCCATCCTCATGAGGGCTTCTTGCCTTAAAAGCAGTAACCTAGACCATTGCCTTTCAGAAGCATCTGAATTTAAAGCACTTGGAAGTCGAAAAGTTACTGTTTATGACACATCAAATGGATTTCCCATTAAAAAAAAAAAACAACCAGCAATAATGTATAGACTGCCCAGTAGTCATTTCTATTAAATAGTTTTTAAAAAAGGAACAGAAAGAAAAAGCTTTGGAAACTTTCCTCATAGGATCTTTTCATCCTTTCTTTGATGTGTTTGGAGGGAAGAGAATACATTAGTGCCTTTTAGCCTGGCAGACAACTCTCTAATGAATGCAAATGGAATAAGACCAAGAGTGTTGACTTCATCTTCTGAATCTTAATGTCAGAATTGTTTCTAAAAAAGAAAAAAAAAAAGAATGCAAAAAGTAGAAATAGCATCGAAGTTTTGAAAAATGTTTACTTCTCTGGAGTAGGAAACTGCAATGAAATGGAACCCATCACAGAGAACATCATGAAGAACGAGGGGTGTTGTCAGTTCTTGGACCACACAGCCATTGGCCAGAATAACAGCTGTAAAACAGAGCAGAAGACTTTGCCACAACTCTACGACCAAGAGTCCACTGCAACTTATAGCCTGTCTCTATCTTGGCATACCATTAGATTGTTATAAAACCTGCCGTATACTCTTTTCTTTTTACAGAAATGATTGCTGGCTGCCACTGGAGTTCCCATCAGAGCTGAGAGTTCTTGACTTCTTTGATGGTTAGGCACAGTGAATGGATGGGGAAGTAACCCTTTGGCCCTCGATTTTATAAGCCAAGTGATGGGTGCTCCATTCTCTTTCTTTTCCTGAGGGTAAGGTATGGGCTTTGTTCACAGTAGTGAACTAATTTCTGCTTTTTTTTGGATGAGAGTGATCCTTTCTGGGGATAATGGTACAGGATAGAAGGGGAGTGATTTCTTATAGCAACTGCCAAAGAGGTTTAGCTCTCCCGCCATGTAAACTACAAGATTTGTGTAAGAAAGAGACTATGCTGCTGGGGTTGCCGCTATCCAGCATCTCCTCATGAGTACATTTTATCTAGGACCCTTCCCTTTGTTACCCAGAATCCTCTGAGGCCCTGTGCCTCACACTGTAGTGCAGGCATCTGGGTCTGCATACTTTTGGAAATTCATTAGTCCAAAGCAGATGAAGCTGATTTTGTGTTTCAGGTACCATGTTCTGTCCTATGAGTAGTTATGGTAGGGATGTCTGGACTCACACGTATCCAGGAACCACCATCTCAGGACCTGAGTAGTCCTGACTGTTCACATCAGTAAGCCTGATAGTTCTCTGGTCCTACGTAGCTACTTTTCCTAAGAAAATGATACATGCTGGCGTTCTCCTTCTAGTCAGCCTCTGCCTCTAGATGCAGGAGAACAGGGCAGGACAGGTGGAGCAAACCTGCATGGCCTTTCTCCAAATACGTTATCCAAAGCGACCTTTACTTTATCTCTGACGATTGGAACCACCGTGGAGTCCCTCAAACCCCGCGTCCTTGGGATTTCAGGACACGTCGATAGGGTTTGAGGAAATCTTAAGACGTTTGCCTTAACTCCCTTCCTTATTGACAAATTATAAGGAAGCTTTTGCTTTTCTTTTAAGTTGCTAGGGCTTGCTTAAAAAGGAATTTTAAATGAGATTCTTTTTCCAATTAGTAACAACATATCCAGGTAGAGCCCTAGAGGCTTATAATCTCAGGGCCTCAGAGGCTGAGGCAAGAGGACTGTGAATTCAAGGCTAGCCTGGGGTACATAGTGAGACTCTGTCTCAAACAGCAGTGATGATGATGTCGACCAAACTAAAACACCAATGACAGAGTAAAAGGATGCTTTTTTTTACAATTTTTTTCTGGCCCAACAAATAGGCATATGATTAATGCCTAATTTCAGTAAAGCCACTTCAGGATTTTGAAATGATTTATGTGACTAGGAACATAAAGAGAGCCTGCTTACAATAAAAATACATTTCTTAATGCTGTTCATTCAGGTTGTTTGCTTTCTTTCCCTTCTTTACTTAGGTGTGTGTAGTGTGCATGCATGTGTGGGTGCATGCGAGTTATAGGTCTTCACAGATGAAAAGTTTTGAAAACATGACGTGAGATGAATCTTTCTCTCTCAAGATGTTATCTCAGGGTTTGTCATAGTAATGTCAACTGCGTAACATTGATATCTTTGCTATCATCTTAGGATATCTGGCTGTTTATCATACCTTGGAATATAAGGGAGTCATGTAGAGTATAAGTTGATCGGACTGGCTTGTCAAGCCTGGGGCTCAGCGTGTAGAGAATGAACAGCCTCAAGCGCGTCAGACATTTATGAAGCCAAGTATGTTTGTCCAGAGACAGGACAGAAAGAGAGAGCCTCGAGGCAAGCTTCTTTAGAAAAAATACTCAGGCGTAGCAAACGTCGTAGTGAAACTTCCTGCATGAAGCCAATACAAGGAGCAGGTGAACAGGAAACACCAGGTCTCACATGCTGGCTGAATCCCATCCTCTGAGCCAGTTCCACTGTGTCCAGGGTTGAGATATGCTCCTTACAGCAGTGCTTGAACGCAATCAGCACTGCAATGTCAAAGTGAGTCCCTTGTTTTGAGGCTGCCTCTTATATTGAATTTGTGCAAATCAAACCCATCCCAGGTGAGTTATCATCTTGGAGATTGTAGCTTAGCAGGCAAGGTTTGCCTGCTAGAAGTTTCTTGCCAAGCGTAGGGATAGTAGAGGAAAGCAGCTGCTGCCGGCCTCTTCTGTGTGGGTTATCTTTGCACTGACTAGGAGAACAGATGCTTTAAATGCTACATTTTCTTAATTTGATGGATTTTCCTTTAATGTATGGAGAAAGCCGAACCACATTTAGCAGGCATCCCCTATTGTCATACTGGTTTCATTCCGCCGGCCTCTTTTTCCTTACCACACAAACAGATCACGTCTAACATTTCTTGCCTTCCTGACCCTAAGTAATGGGCACATGACATCTGGAATGAAAGATCTCATGTCCCAGCCATTCTTGCAGTCGGGTTATCTGTTCCATGGACACTGGGCCTGCGAAATGTATGGCCGATCATTATTTGAATACTTGGCCCAATGTAGGTGCGCTTTGGAGGAGACTATGAAACCTTTATGGAGCATGACAGGAGGAAGTCCATCACTTGGAGCATGCTTTGAGGGTTTATAGCCTTGCCCCACTCCTGTTCTCTGTGCTTCCCATGTGTGGTTGAAAAATGTGTTCAGCCAACTTCCTGCCCCGCCACTGTGGCATGCCCTCGTGCCATGATGTGTTTTGTCCTTTTGGAACCATTAACTAAGTTAAAATCTTTCTTTCTCAAGTTGCTTTTGGTCAAAAATATTTTACCACAGCTACAGAAAAGTATCTACTATAGGATATAAACTTGAAAAGTGTCCTTGAACCAGGTGTGATGGCACACAGCTTTAATCTCAGCACTTGGGAGGCAGAGGCAGGTGGATCCCTGTGAGTATGTAGAGAGACCCTGTTGCAAAGAAAACAAAACAAAAACAATAAAAAAATGTGACCTTGAAAAAAAGAGTTGTGTCCTTTGAGATGCAAGGTATGTGGTCACCATAGAACCATGTTGTTATAATTCTCAGGCTCTGTGGCTAATCAGTAGGCTGGAAGGAGACCCATGGGAATTTGTAGAGTAGCCATAATAAAGTGCAGAACACTGGATGTGTGTGGGAGAACAAAGCCCTGGGCTTTAAGGTACTATTAATTGGGGTTTCTGCATGTGCAATGGTACTTAATTCTAACTAACATCAAAGTACATTTCTGTGTGGACCCCCCACCAGAGGTGTGTCTTCTACTCCCAAGGACAAGATTCTAGATCATTGAAGTTTAGTGTATTTGGCTTCTGGTTTGTAAACCAGTCTCTTAAGAGTTTGGTCGAGGCTAATTAATTCTTCACACTCTTGCTAATGGAATCACAGATGAAATCAGGATTCTGTATTTAAAATATAGTGAAATTTATGGTCTGAAGCCAAACTTTATTAACCCAGCTCCTTTGAAAAACCAGGTTTGAAGTCATTAGGCAGGTCAGACTACTGTGCCAACCAGAATTAATCCACCTAAAATTTGTATAAATAATTAAAATTCAAAGTGTGATACTTTTTGTCTACTTAAGGACTCCAGGTATATCCTAGCAAATGTGGAAAGTATAGAAGCAGCATATACATTTTAAAAAGTGTCATTTTTCCAAAATCCTGCAGAAATAAACTGCTATTGATATTTTTGATGGTTTTTATTATTGTTATTGTCACAAGTTAATAATTTCGGACATATCCTCCAAGAAAGTAATATTCATTTGGAGTTGGTGCTCCCAGAGTGGTTTTAAACTCAGGACCCCCCCTTCCTGTTGTCTGAGTGATGGCACTAACAGTCACGCTCCATCATGCCCAGCTGCCAGCTCTTACGTATTCATTCACCTTCCCGTGCATTTCTATCACTGTGAGCAGAACATACACAGGCTTTGAGAGAAGGGAGTCAGATGTAGAAGTGGAAAAAATCCCAGTGGAGCATACTCGCTCTGCATCAGCCAAGTCCCACAAAAGCAGAGGTACAGACATCATGACTGTTGCTGAAAGCCATTGATTTCTCTTCTGTTTAGCGATCATAAACCAACACCATATATAAAGTTCTTTGGGAGATTTTCATCTGGGTTGTGGAGTCGGCTGGGTACATACAGCACTTGCCCTTCTACATGTTAGGATCTAAGTTCGATTCTCTGGAATCCAAGTAAAAAGCTTGGTACAGTGGCACAGGTGATTTCAGTGATAGAACGGTGGGTGGGAGGAGACAGACGGATCCCTGGAGTTCTGCAGTTCTAGAGTTCTTTACCTAGCTAGCTTAGCACTCCTGGTAAAGTTCCTGGCCAGTGAGAGACTCTATATCTAGTAAAGTTATAGAAGGCAACGTAGGGATGGCCCCTGATACTGTCTTCTGACATCCACCTATACAGCGTGTGTGCACTCCCACCCGTGCTTGAACACACATAAGCTCACAATCATACACATGCGGCGATGCACAAACACTTTTTATCTCTTTTCCAGTTGCTGAGTACTAATTGTATATTTTGGGGTTAAGCACCTGGTTCAGTCATGCTTGCTACATACGCATGAGGACCTGAGCTTGGATCCCCAGCACCACAGAAAAGCAACCTGTAATCCCAGAGCTGGGAGGATGAAGACAGGTGGAGGTTGGCCACTCAGTTTAACCAACCAATGAGCTCCAGCTTCAGTAAGGGACCCTGTGACACAAAACCAAGTGATAGAGGATCACTGACATTGGTCTCTGGCCTCCCCACATGAACACATATGCACTCATACTTCACAACCTATGTGTGTTTATGGTGTTCAGTAAGAGATTTCAAGTATATATTGTTGAATGGCCTGAACATAGCTATTAATGTGTCCATTTCCTGGATTAGTTGTCTTCTTTCTTTTTTCTTTTTGATGATGAGAATGTTCAACACATAGTGACTTCAATGGTTTTTAAATACATAGTACAATGTAATGGACTATAATTATCATAGCACACAGCATGTCTCTTGAACTTACTCCTAATAACCAAGATTTTCTGTCACTTGATCACTATAGCATAACTTCTCCTTTCCTATGGCCTATAGTGATACTCCGCTCTGAATTCAATGTGTTCCTTTTTTGGTTCAATAATATGAAATATGTTTGGAATTCCATTATTTAAATGTTCTTGCACCATCCTCACTTGCAAAGGGTTGACTAGACCTTCTGGTTCACTCTGATTGGTTGTATCTGGATCCTTCCCACATCATTTGTGACCTATTGATCTTTTCCTCTGCACTGTGAAACAATACATTACTGTCTATTTTTCTTTCCTTAAAATCTGTAAGGGGCAGTTCGTGAAGGAGGTTCTGCTTTCTCAGTTGAACTTTTTGTTGTTGCTGCCTGGTTACAAGTTCATGCCCCTAGATGGAGTGCACACTAGGGGACATCCTTAGAATCCATTTGTTGTGGGCTTGAGGAATGGAGTTCCCCATTGCAGGAAGGTTTTTTTTTCCTCTATGCATGCAGTTATGCACACACACACACACACACACACACACACACACACACACACACACACACATTCATGTAGCAATTTTAAGTTATCTGTGGTGTGTGGTGTGGTATACCATTGCATATATCCAATGTCAGTCAGTAACTGGCATATGCCTCACCGTAAACACATGCTGTGTACATGTTTTACAGCCATCCAAGACTTCCTACTATCTATTCTTAATCTATTCTAACAGTGGATATTAAACACAGTTACTCTACTATGCTATAGCACATTAGAAGATGTTCCTCCCAACTAATGGAACCTATAACTCTTTAGCTATCTTTCTTCCTGCCTCCCCTCCCCTGGCTGATAGCTACTCTGTGACTCATGAATTTCATGAGATCAGCAGTTTTCCCTCTACATGTCCATGAATGAGTTTCTCTTTACCTTCACAAACATTTTCTTACTCTTGCAATGGGTTTCTCTTTGGGTTGTGGAAGACTTGTGTGAGAAATCCAAAGGCTTTGTTGCTCATTGGCCTCTGTAGCTAGTATCTACTGTCACATGGGGCCACAGATGTAACAAGGTGGTGGTACTGTCTAAAGCCTATAATGGTGGCTTCTTGTTTGTTATGGGTTTGTTCTCGTTTGGCGATGGGCTAAAGAATTTTTGTGATTGGCCCTCATTCTTGTACTTGTTGTTTGGCGGAAGTGAGACCGTAGTCAAAGTGGGACCACATCTGTTTTCCAGACAGGCTGAGGGCTGGCTGGAGGGATAGAATTGCCCATTGTTCTGCTCCCTGGCAGGAGCTGGTAGCTTCATTTAGATCACCAGCCCACCAGGCTCTGTCTCATCAATGCCAAGTCAGACACATTTATCATACATATTATGTACTCAGAACTTGGTGTGTACAAATGCTACTCAATTTAACTGTGTAATTTTGGAATATGGTTTTTCTGAGCCTGGAGTAAAAGCAGATTTGTGAATCTGTTGATTTGAATCTATTGATTGGTGGAACAATAAAGCTGAAATTTCTCATGGTAATTCACGGCTGTGATGACTCACATTAATACCTCAGTGGGTATGAGTTTGAGACAGGGCAAGTGAATCAGGGCAAGCTATGCAATTTGTTATAAGCGTAACCAAGTGGTTTTGTTACTATTGTGTACTACATACTTACAGTGTGATATCTGTGCATATATTAATATATTCCTATGTACACATACATAGTTGCCCCTTGTTACTAGTATGGAACTGGTTTTAAGATGTGCTTTGGACACAAAAATTCAAGGATACAAGTACCTCAAAGATCCAAGTATCACATGTAGAGTAACCTGTTATTTACATACAACTTATAAACCCCCAAATATTGTAAAGCTTATGCACATAGCTGCCATGGTGAGTTGTTAAAGGAAATGAAGTGGCACAGATGCGAGTATACTCCAGTGTATTCCATCTCAGTTGGTTGAATTGTCACATATGGGAAATAAAGGAATCTGAGCATATGCATGTGTGAAGTAGTCATTATGCAAATATAAGAAGTTATATCTTCTGGTCTGAATTACCCAAGAAGTTAATGCATGATTGTATTCTGTTGGATAACCACCTAGCCCTAAATCTTAGAGACTTACAATGAGAATAACCAAGACTTGCCATTCTGTAAGCTAGCCAGGCACATCTTCACCTGAATTCACCCAGGTCATGAGGTGACTGAAAGGAGTCAGTGGCCACATACATATGAGAGACTGTGTGGGACTATAGCAGCCACATACACATGGGATACCATATAGGACCGTAGATGCTAGCCAGTATTATCTGGGAGCTCTTCTGTGGGTGATTCTGGGACCATGACTTCTCTATGCACATGAGCAGGCTGATTGGACTTCCTCATAGGATGGCATTGTGAGTGCTTAGATTTCCTTTTTATGTTTAGCTTCTCAGAATGAAAAAGCATTAGTGGCATTTCAAGTTATCAATATGAGATGTCATTTCAGACAGCATTACTTCTTTTGCTGCATTTCATTGTTTTAAATAGGTCACAGGGCTATCCTAGTTTTAAAACTAAGACATACATTCTAAGCAGGTGGGGGAAAGTTTTATATATATATATATATATATATATATATATATATATATATATATTCACTATATAACTATATTCACATATATCTCTATGGCTATCATCTACTGATCCTGGTCAATTATCTATATTTATTATATGCTGTATTTGTATGTTAATTGATTAATCAGTGTATTAGTCCTTCACATGCACAAATATAGATTGTTTTATAAGACAGGATTTTTTTGATATACTATACAGGTGGTATTTGACCTTATGTTAGGATGGAAGCTTGTAATATCTGCAGATTGCAGTGTCTTGGAGGAAGAGAAAAAATCTCACAAGCATCTAGTTAAACGCTCTTCTTTTTGAGATGAGACAACCCACCCACGTACAACTCTGACTCTGTTACATCAGTCATCGTCATCACATTTTCATTGGGAGTAAGCAATCATTCCTCACTGACTCGGTGGTTCTGGTTAGGATGCCACAGTCTGTGATACCGAACCTTATAGCACATTTGAAGTCTGACCATTTCTTTGGAATTTTGCTAGTGATATAACACCTGAGCTGGAGTTTCTACACATGAGAAAGTTTGAACTCGAGAGAAAAGCATCAGAATAAATTCGATGCTCATGGGATTTCATGACAGAATGGAAGGCAACATGTATTAAGAGACATCAATCATAACAAGGAGAGATAAGGAATTTTTGGTGAGATATGAACTTGATAAATTTGACAAAACTAGTTAAAAATTCCCAGTGGACTTTAAATCACTTAGGAATTTTGGTTTCAATCATAAGGTTAGTATGATCTGAATTATTTGCAATAGTTCATTTAGACCTATATTTTTTTTCATTTGGGGAACACACTAGATAGTTTATAGAGATAAGGGAAAGAAGGTTGTAATGTTCAACAATAGAATATAAGTTAGATGAATTATGATTTAACTCATTAAATACACACACACACACACACATATAAAACATGTTACAATATCTAAGTGAAAACTGAATGCCATTGTTAGAATGACAACAGACACATGCATAGCCTCTCCCAGTGTTTGAAATCAATCCGTCTACATAGCAAAATAGGACAGGAATTGGAAATAAAGATGCTAATAGATTTATATATAGGTTCCAAGGCTGGGTGGTTATCTTTAATTTTTAAACTTTTCTATATTGAATAGTTACTTTTTATTATCACTAGAATAGAAAATAAAAAATTATTCAAAACTATGAATACTATTCTTGTCTGCTTAGACATTCGTTGATTATCTTCTAACTTTTCATCATTTGGCATGTGTAACATTTCCTTCGAGGCAGAAGTATCATAAAATTCTAGCCACACCATTCATTGAAAGGACCATGAAAAGGATATGGACATTGGATGTCCACACTGAGGTTACAGGCATATTCAGAAAGCCTGGTCCTGAGCTAGCCTAGTGTGTCTATATAATCTGAGTGTAAGGCCATTTGATCCCAAGTCATCTTTGACCAATGTTTAATGATCAGAGTTTATGTAGCAATCAAAGACCTCATGAAACAGCAGATATTTATAGCTTATGGCCAATTGAAGCTCTGCAAAACAGCTTTTCCACGGTGTGATACAGTTCAATTGATGCCATTGGCATTCCGCAGCACACAGACACATATCAAAGAAATTTGTTATGCTTTGAGCATGAAAGCAAAGTAAAACATAGATAATTTGAGAAACCAGAAAACTTATCAGGGATGGGATCCGTGGGCTGCCTGTCAGTTGGCAGACACGGTGCCACCGAGTGCTTGGCAGGACAGTGCATGCATGCAAATGCAGGCCACGCAGAGCGACAGCAGGTTTTTCTCCAACTGGAGGATGTTGCTATTCAAGAGGGCCGATGAATGAAACCAGAATTGCATGGACTGTGGTGGAAAGGCGGGCAGGAGCAGGAGACAGCTGCGCGGGTGACCGCTTTACAAGTAGAAGCTGTCAATCAGAACGCGTGAAAGGCCCAAATCCAGGGAAACCAGGATCCCACCCCCTTGATACCAATCCTAATAGAGTGCCAGTCACCGATGCAAATATGGGGCCGAGTAGCATGATGACAGCCCCTGCCGTTCCTGCAGAATTAACTCATCAAAAACTGGCCCTCGCTCTCATTTACACATGATGCGCACGTCCTGTCTCAGGGAATTTTATTTAACAAAGGTTATTGCCACCTTCGCTTAGAGCTGTTTAGTCCTGTTTAGGATTTTTTTTTTTTTTCAGGTGTGGGAGCATGGCTTTTTCTGGGATGTTCCCATCGGGCCCTAGGCACAGGGTATTCACAGGAAAGGGCCGACTTTTTGAAAACTTAGAAGCCTGTTCCTTTTCTTAAAAAAAAAAAAACAAACAACTATGAGTATGTGACTGGAGTGTATGCACACATGCATATGTGTGCAAGCATACGACACTGTATAAAGAGAAGTCAAAGGGTAACTTTCAGGAATTGGTATTTTCCCTATCATGTGTGGACTTGAAATTGACCTCATGTCAACCCTTTAACTGCTAAGCTACCTTACTAGACATTAGATACCTTCTTCTACAGGAAGAGAGAGCATGGAAGTTCAGACTTTACCTACCTATGAATAAGGGTCTCCATTTCTTCTATAAAATGGCTTAATAACCATTTACAGTAAAAGCCAAAACTCTAGTTGGTTTTTTCCAATAGGAACATTATGTCTTTTGCAACTATACTTCATATATAGGGAACTAAAATCATTTAAAGTTATTTCATTCTGCACAAGGCTGAGCTATTAATTTAGCATGAAACCATGTTAGATATTTTTAATCATATTAGTGTTTTCCACTAAATCTTTCAAAATCTAAAGCATATTTTATAGCAAAGGAAAAAAAATTACTATCTATGTTCCAAGCCCTTGGGAGGGTAACAGCTTTGCTACTTAAAGCACTGGATGGCAAAAACCATAATACTATTTGGGAACGATTTTAAAATTTTTGGAAGATCAAGTATTTTAGAGTGTTTCATAATTTTAGTTGATCACACTCCTGAGGGTAAAGGCTGAGAAAATATTTTTTTTTTTCTTACCCAGGAAAACCAGCGCTGTCACTCAGAAGAAAACAAAAGCCTAGGGTAAGAGGCACTCTGATATTTATGCACCCTAAAATTCTATCCATTTCAATCGAAATTACATATGTGAGGTAATAAGCCCATTATTTTTAGAGCCTTTTCCAGGGTAATTTGGTAGGTATAACGCTTGGATATATAATTAGGATGTACCAAATTAGGCCCAGTCACAGACAAATTATTAATCTATCTAAATGGTTAAATTCCAGAGGCTCAAGTAGTGTTAACAGAAGCAACCACCCTTTTCCTTATGACCCTCAAATTCACCACCATTAGCAGCATTAATAGAATTAAAAGGAAACACATGTATCCTAGAGCATTAAGAATGGCAATCTCACTGTCTATAAAAATCATAAGGGCCAGTTGTATCTACACAGTGGGATGCAGATATTACAGAGAAAAAGGTATTAATCACCGGTGCATCATCTGTTCTTCCAGTATTGCCACTATTGCTGTTGCATTATGCTTTATGAATATGTTGCCTGACAGAGTCTGAAACATTACTTTAGTTCTGTGATTTTTTAGCTCCCTTACTAACTCTGAGGTTTAGTCATTGGGAACCCCATTGACCTGGCTTGCTGTGGGCTGAATATGTGGCATGCATGTGCCCTTGAATTAAACAAGTACCTAGATGGAACATATATGGAATAGAAATTTTAAGCATACATGTGTTTAAGTTAATTACTGACCAACCTTTATATAAATACAGAAAGTACTACAGACACAGGTTTTCATAAGTCTTTCTCATTCTCACTGTAAGGTCTCACATAGTCATTGAAACTTTTAAACCCTGTGCTGGGAAAACAGAGAGAAGTATATCACTAGAGCTCACTGGCCAGACAGCCTAACCTAAGTGTTGAGTTCTAGGTTCCAGTGAGAGATGTCCTCTCAGAAATCAAGCTGGACAGCATCCAAGGAATGGCATATGAAGTTGAGCCTGTCCCCCACACAAGCTTTCCTGTTCCCTGCATAAATATAGTAAAAGGTGTTGGTACATTAATGCCTTGCACAAAATCTCGTTTCAATGAATGCCATAGCAAGTGAGTAAACTTCTGAAGCAAGCTCCCTTCCCGTGTAGAAAGTACTAGGGTGCTGGATTAGGGGTTTTCAGGTTGATAGTAATATGTGCTGGCGATCCCAACCTTTAGAAGTGGAGAGAGGAGGTCATCTTCAGCTACAGGGACCCTAACTCTCAAATAAAGTACCAAAGGGACCATTCAAGAAACCCATATCTCCTAGTTTCTAATAATTCAACAATGGTCATATTTCTTTTTTGAACCTCAGTTTTCTTATCTATAGAATGGGAGTCTTAACTATCATGTGCAAGTGAAAGATGTCTTCTGTTTCTTCTTTTCTTTTTATTTAAAATAGATCTTTTGCTCATATAATTTATCCTTATTATGATTTTCCCTCCCTCTGTTTCTCCAAGTTCCTCCCCACCTTCTCCTCCATCTGGATCTGTTCCCTTTCTGTCTCTCATCGGGGGAAAAAATCCAAAACAACAAACAGAAAATAAACAACAAACAAAAACAAGTTTCTAAGGCATAACAACAAGATATAGCACAATAAAATATAATAAGATAAGACAAAAACAATCACATCAGAGTTGGACAACACAAACTAACAGAAGAAAAGGCCCAGGAATCAGAGACCCACTGATTCTTGCACTCAGGGATCCTATAACAGTACTAAACGGGAAGCTGTAATACATAAGCAGAGGTCCCAGTGCAGCACCGTGCCAGCCCTAGGCATGCTGCTTCAGTCTCTGTGGGTTCACAGGAGCTTTGACCATGTTGATCTGGAGGACTCTGCTTTCCTGGTGTCCTTTACACCTTTAAGTCTGCTCTGGCTTTTATACTCTCACCACTTCCTCTTCCCCCAGCTTCTCTGAGCCCTGCGGGGAGTGTTTGATGGAGACATCCCATTTAGGAATGAGTTTTCTGAGGGGGAAGGGCTCTTTTATAATGTCACTGTTGGTAGCTAAGGATCCTGCATAGAGACTTAACTGACTTAACAATCTGAATGTATATTGTATAGTTTGTTGACTTCAGAAGTTGCATCAGAATTAAGTAAGTTCATCCTAATGCTGCTCAGACATTGACTTTAGGCTGATGATGGTGGTTAGTTGGTAGAGTGCTTGTCTGCAATGCACAGAGACCTAGGCTTTATTCCCAGACCCTCAGAAATCAGGCGTCGTACTACATAACTGTCATTCTAGCATTGAGGGAGAAAAGGCAGGAGAGCAAGAAGGTCAAGGCTATCATCGGCTGCTTGGTGATTTTGAGGGCATATTGGACTTATGAGACCAAAATCAAAAGAGCAAAACAAAACCCAAAAAACTCTCAAATATCAATTTTAATGGTCAAATGTTATACTGGAAAGAGTTCATTTTGTTTACATCATATTTAACATTATCTAAATCTTATTTAATCCACAATCTCCAACCAAATAAATATGTCAAATCATGAAGTCTAGAAGAATGTTTTGAAGTAAATAAAAAGGAAACTCATATGTCTATGTACCTGGGCACTTTCCATGAATAGCATGGGGGACATAACAAAAATAACCTCAAAACAGGAATGGAGTTGAAATTCAAGGCAAAGTTCACTCATTTTTGGGTTTGATGCAGAGTTATAAGTCTTATACTTCTGGGTTAGATGTAGTGTTATAAGTCTTATATGCACAGTGCATACATAGTGAGACATATTTGTGGTCATATTTGGATTTAAATTTTGGCTTTAAAAGTATCTCTCTTATTTTAGGAACGTGGAAATTTCTAAAAAACCAAAACAAAAACAAAAGAAAAACTTGAAATAATGCTATTTAGACTCTCAAGTCATTGAACAGTCTGAAAATGATCTGTCCCCCAGCAGTTCAGGCAGCCTATTCATTCATTGCCAAGAGTCCCAGAAAAATAAAATCTATGGCTCAGTCGTTCTGTAGAATGAATCTTCATCTATGGCATCTGCTTTGCAAATGACTGAGGTATTCGTGTCATCTACACAGAGCCATCCTTACCCAGTTCCAGCTCCTGCTAAAATGGCAGCTGCATGAGCAGAGATTGTATGTCTGAGGTCCTGGACTCCAAAACCAGGGCATTGTGAGAGCAGGTTCTGATTAACCTGTAGAGAGCAACCAATGGAAATGCTATTAAAAACCCATTGAGTGGTATAGGAACTGCTTACTTACCCAGGGAGTTCTAAGTAAATTGAAGCAAATTGCCTGAGAATTAATTTAACGAACATTGATAAGCATCTGGTCTGCTTGAAGCCCAGGGCCTGCTGTGCTGGAAGTACAATGAGTAAACAGGTGTTGCCTGCCCTCCAGAGGGGTCTGCTCTTTCCCACCCAACGAGCCCCCAGACAAGCACGCAGCCGAAGCCATAGCTCCAGAACGTTCTACCCATTGATCCAAATGGGAAACAAACTTGCTCCGTGGCACAGCCTTCAAGACCTGCTGACCTGTTCAGAAAACTGAAATAAAGGCCAGGATGACCTTAGATGCCAGATGGATTTGGAAGGATAGAAAGTAATGGGGAATGGTTTGGGATGTACAGGAACACAGATCTTCAACATGTAGAGATTAGATAATCTGAATTTCCCAGCAAGGGAAGAGAGGCTTGGAAAATACAGCATACAATCAGATTTCCCTGCTCTAGAAAGGATGCCCTTGCTCCCACTCACGTGCTTTTTAAACTTCAGCCAGCCCTGTAGGTAAGTCGGTCCTACTTACTCCTACGTTATAGATGAGGATATCTACACAAATAGCTTTTCCATGACGCTCCGCCCAGAGCACAGGGGAAGTAGTACCAGTTTCTGATGCTACTGGCTGAGTACAGTTTGCATCATACAAATTATGAATATAAGGGGTGCCAATTAATTGCCTCTTGCAATACTTAAGGGACACATGAGAACATGGTGACAGAAAGGGTCCTGGAGGAGACATGATGACCACAGGATCACACCACGGTCAAACGCTTTGTTTTTCCCACAAAATGTTTTTGTTTTCTGGCTGTCTGGGGATAGGACTTAGTGCCTCCAAGAATTGGACAGACATGTGACAAGCCGCGTGTCCTAGGCAAAATGTTTGGCTTAAGAGTTAGCCTGAAGCATCTTCCAAGACATTGTGCAAACAACAGTGAACGTTCCATGTACCCATACAGAAACGTCGAGGATGGGGCCGTGCTACTTACCATTTTTTGGCTACTTCTGAGTTATATCTCAGAGGGAGGGGGGAGGGGAAGGGGAAGGGG
>NC_034590.1:42004853-42008203 GCF_900095145.1 Mus pahari | reverse complement strand
GGAGGGAGAGGGGAAGGGGAGGGGGAGGGGGAGGGGAGGGGGATGGAGATTTAAGTTAACAGGTTAAAAATGCAAATTTCACAACCCTTAAAGATTTTTGGTGATTCCAAGTTTCTAACCTCATCCAGATTCTGGAGTTTTTATGGGTCTCCAAGCAGTTATAGTCTCAGCAGCATGTACCATTTTATTCAACACAACTCTCTGTAAAGGTTAAAATAATAATAATAATAATAATAATAATAATAATAATAATAAAGGACATTTGTGATGTCACACCGCTCTAAGGACATTTGTGATGTCACACTCTGCCTTCACATTTTATTTTCTCTCGGATTTAAGGCCCTCAAAGCCATTAAAGGAGAGCAGCTACTTCAGCCTCTTCGCACTGAAGGCATGTTTTCCACCTGCACGTGCTGGGGAGGAGGGGATCAATGGTGTTTTCTCTACAATGACATAACACAGCCCACGTTTGGGTAGATCTTGTTAATATTCCAATAAGACTTTAGAGGAATATTTCCGAGTCTGTGGCCGCTTGGAAGCACCACTGGAATAGAAACAGAGCTGCCATGGCGAGGGAAGAAACACCATAGGCTGGAGAATCCCAAAGTCTCCCACTTGGTTGCACGGGGCCAAAGCTGCCATGAGAGATCCTGAATTATTCAGACCTGTGCCTGGGAATAACAAGGCTTTAGTATGCTGAAGATGCTGTTTAAGGCTTCTGGGGTCACTGCAGATATTAAAAATGGGCCCTAAGGCTCTAGACTACTAATCAGACAGTCGCAGAAGGACTCAGGCACACTGTGGAATTCTTAGTAATTCGAATGATACCCAGTCAATAGCATGATGTAAATACCAAAGAGACACACCCACTTCCAATTGGTGATGCATCACAGCAAAAAATTCTTCAGCATCCCCCGCCCCAGAGTTTCCATTTACAGGCTTTAGTCTGCATGGGAAAAAAAGCCATTCTAACAGGCAGCCATGCTGATGGTATAGTAGTCACCCCTACAGTGAAGTTATAATTACAATTTTGTCAAGAGAGTAGTGAAGTCAAAGTTTCACAGGAGGGAAAAAAAAAACCTATTTACAGAAAAATATTATGCTTTTCATTTGATAGAAAAGTAATTATTGCAGAGGGAGTCGCGGAAGATCTTGGAGACGGTCACCCCCTCTTTAATAAGTCCTTGTGGCAGCTAAGTGGGGATCAGGAGTATTCTTTATCAGGTTTGCATTCAAGTAGCACAAAATCTATGCAGGTAGGAATTAAATAGTATCTGAGTTTAATTAAAATTATAAAAAAGGAGAAGAATGGCTGGTAGCCTGCTCGACTGCATTCTAACCAGTAACCTCAGACCCTAATTAGAAATGCTTTTCATATCTTCTCTGTGCAAAGGCTTAATCTGACGTGAGTCTCTGAGCAGGGCTTGGGGAGCGGTGTTAATTCTGCATTCGATCTCAGTTTGTATGGAGGCGGGCTGTGCTGATTGACCGCACCGAAGCTCAGATCCCATGACCTTGTGGGGGATTTTCATGTGAGGTGTTAATTGAGAGGGTGGGTTAATCTTTGAGCATCATTGTCCCCAAGCTCTGGGCAAAGTTTGTGCTTCGTTTCCTTCCTCAACAGTACATTTGATCTCCACCTTGTCCTTCCATGACAGTTTCATAAGCCCGGCACAAACTCCCTCTTGATAAATTTGTTGGGGGGCCGATAAGCTCTTACCCTCTTTTTTGATTTCATGAGCTTGTTTGTGTGCCCAGCTCAAAAGGGAGAGGAGGGTCTCACTGAATCATATTTAAGTCCTACTTAGAGTCAGACAAATGCACACACAGTAAAGATCTCAGCTTCTCTCTCCAGGCCCTCCATTTCCTTATATGGTTCAGTCTTCTGGGAAGAAAAGGCTCATACAGCAGAAGATGTACGAATCATCAGTAAAAGGAGGCAGGAAGACGATTATAATGGTATTATACTTAAGGGGTACAAAATTTATAATGATATACAATATATAATTTAAGTATATGTTATATAACATAAATTATAAATAGATAAATTAATTATATAATATATATTTTATATATTGAGAAATTTCTTCAGAGACTAAGATAATCAGAGAAATCAAGTCACTGCAGAGTGTCATACTTCTGATACTTTTGTAACCACACAGACCCATATGTTTACACGTGCGCGCACACACACACACACACACACACACACACACACACACACACACACACAGACACAGGCACAGGCACATACACACAATGTTCCTACTGCACTTAAGTAATATGCAAAAGGACAGCTCATTCCTTTTGCTTTTAAAAAAAACAAATCACCAGTGATTTTTTTCATGTGTTATTGTATAGGCCTATCATCTCCATCTTGGAGAGGAAATTTTTACCCCAGCAGTATTAACATCTACTGGCTGACCTTAGCAGTCACTCCCAAGTGAGCAGGATAGTAGTTAAAAGAAGCAGAAATAATGCTGTTCACATGGGAAGTACAGGGAAGCAACAATGGCTTTTTTTTTTTTTTTTTTTTTTTTTAAGAATTATACAAAAGCACAAACGTTGGCTGGCCCCGACAAGCAACACATTTCTCCGATCTGTTTCATCACAGCAGCTGTGGATGAGCTTAATTACAATGCTTCAAGATCCTCTTTAGTACCATTGCTGAAATTCACAGGGAATCATGTGCCTGTGATGGGCATTTGAAGAGTCCCTGCCTGCCTGAGCAGACTGAAGGAAGAGGCAGGGGACTGTCACACACAATGGGTCACTGTGTCTTGCTGGGAGCAGGCTTCTTCCTGGCCCTCTAGGACTCACAAGGCAGGGGTGCACAAAGAGGCAGAGGGAAACCGAGGCCACTGGTCCACAGAATCTGTCAATTTCATGGCCATCATCAGCATAGGAAACAGCCTCAGATCCTTGGAGGAAGAATAGCGTCCTGCTACCCACAATCCTCTAGCTTGCCCTGTGCTTCTTTTTCTTAGTCTGACTTTTAATTACCACAAATCTTCTAGTTAATTAATAGAAGACTCCAATCCTCTGTTATATTTTGCATGGAATTCATTTTGAATAATATTGATAATGTAATAGTCATCCTCATCCTCACATTAGTAAGTTAATGGTTTTAACATAACTCTTCTAATAAAATAACCTTTGGGCAGCACAGTTACAATGTCTTTGCACACACATGCTGATTGGAAATACTGGGCTGTAATCATTTCCTTGACAAAATTCTGGACATTTGGATTCCTCCAAGTGATACTGCTGTAGTGGCTAGAAAACCAAAACAGTCTCTCTCTCTCTCTCTCTCTCTCTCTCTCTCTCTCTCTCTCTCTCTCTCTCTCTCT
>NC_034590.1:41997929-42004770 GCF_900095145.1 Mus pahari | reverse complement strand
TGTGTGTGTGTGTGTGTGTGTGTGTGTGTGTGCGCTTTGCCCCCAGACTAAGCTCTCACTCACTTGTCTGGAATGATGAGTCTCTTTTCCTTTAAACCTGTTGGATCTTTTTCTAAATAATTAATAATAATATTATAATTTTTATACAATGTATTCTGATACTATTTGTTTCCTTTCCCCAACTCCTCTGAGATCTTTACAACTGTTCTTCCCGTTGGATTGTGTTGCTTGTTTTGTTTTGTTTTGTTTTGCTCCTTCTTAGGAAGCTTTAGAACTTGTATCCAAAACACAGGAGTGCCTGCTCAAATCTAGCCAAGGTTTAAATACAGCAGAGCCAAAGACCCAAGTCCACTTGTATTTCAGTCATTTGTCATGCATTTGCCTTCAAAGAAACCCAAACCTTACGGTCTTTAGTGTTTCTGTCAGCTTCCTCACCTTACAACCTAGGGTCTGTGGAGTTAGGGCAATGCCACAGGGAAAGGCTTAAAGCAGTCATTTCCATCACCAGTTCCAGGCCAGAGGAGTCAGCCTCGCAGGCCGCCCTCCAACAGCCTCCTGCTGCCGCCAGCACTTAATTCTGAGCCCAGATTTCAAATTAAAGTTTTACTCTGGCTTCTCAGAGGAAAAGGTTCAGGAGTCGGGTAAACCACCTCAGCCTGCACAGAGGGGATTAAGAGGTAGGGCCAAGAGTGGAGGGAAATTGAGGATATGACAGAGGCCATGGTGAGTTCAAACAAAATTTGGCCTGCAGAATACAGGCAAAATCCCCTGGTGACAGGTGCCATCTTGTGGGTCATTCTGCCACTCTGCCTCCTGCCACTTTTTATAACAAGAACAGATAAAGGAGGACTAGATTCTTAGAGGCTTAAAATTGGAAATGTAATTCAAAGGGGATGTGAGTGGAGTTGGCTCCAGGCTTTCTATGATACTGTGAGCATCAATATTCTGCACCTCAGGTTGGAGCGGTATTAGGAAATTTAAAGGAATGTGTGTCAGAGGAAAGAAATAGACATTTAACTCAGAACTGTTTTTTTTTTTTTTTTTTCAAGTACAAGAAATAAAAATTTCTAAGTGTCTGCCACTGTTGGCTCCTCTAAACATACATGGAAAAGTAGACTCCAGCTTAGGTAGGAACCAGACCTCACAGCTCATCTGCTGAAATACAATTTCAAGAGCAGCCTTGCTAACTAACATCTGTAAGCACAGTCACTCCAGGCAGATGCTCCATCCTCAGGTTTTGAAGAGACTGACTTTGAACTGACTCCCACGCCTCTCCCAAGCTGGCCAAAAGTGAGGTCTTCGTCGCTTCTCCTGTGTCAGGTGATCAGGAACACCGACCAACAGAAATATATAGCCAGTCACTGAGAAGGTAGGGTAACTAAACCCAGGTTCTGGTTCACCTTTTCAAATCCATAAGAATGGCACTTGGGTTTTCAACACTTTGGAATGCTTTCCTTTACCACACACATGCAGAAAGCTATATTTTGTTGGAGGGTATGAGTGAGTGAGTTTCCCCAGAGATACAATTCCAGAAGGAATATCTCTAGTCAAATGCACAAGAAACAGTTGTTTTTTTTTTTTTTTAAATAGTAGCACTGTATTTTCCTTACAGTAAAAATTTATTAAAACTAGAGGTCGACGCTTACACTGTACCAGTTAATCTGATTCGACTAAATCGAGTACAACTTGGTTTTTATGATTCATACATAGAAAATACTACTTTTTTTTTTTTTGGTAGAGAACACTACGTTATTTTATAGACAATGGCATTTAGACTGTAAATTTCATTGCCAAATGTTTAAGCATCCAGTAGTGCCCGTGTTTCTTGTTTCTTGGGTTTCAAAGGACAATTAACTTAATAATGAGCCTTTATATTAGCTTAGTTCAGAGGCAAAGTGCTAACTGTGGAGGAGGTCGGCTTCACAGGTCCAGCTTTCCTTTTGGTTAGTCCTGAACCCTTTATGGGATTCAGGGACACACTGAGACTTAAATGGCAACTCCTAACAATGGGATTATACTGATTTATTGTGTCTTCCTCCAACAAAGCATGTTGCCATTTTTCTAGAACCCTAATTTTCTGCTGTTGGGTAATTTTGGAAACCCAGCATGGGTATGGTTTTTCAAAGGCTTGATGGGAAAATTTAGCATTTTAATAAAGAACCATGAAAACTTTTCTAAGGCATCCTCAAAAACAGGGATCATTGAACACGGACCGTCCTCTTCGTCTAATCGTGCTGGTTCTACGTTGATCTCGTTGGCATTATCCTCCCACCCAGGAGAGATATATCTAGCCAAGCAAGGAGACTCTGTGTTCTGTTCTGAATCAGCTCTGATCCTGGCCCCGGGATTTCATCCCAGCAAGGACCATCTGGCTCTGCGTGGGGTGAGCGTGTCAGCTCTGCCCCAGAATTTCCGCGTCAGCCTGGGGGCCTCAGCTCCCTAGCTAGCCCCATGCCCTTTGAACTTAACACCAGTTCCCCCAAAACAACTCTGCGAAAGACAGGAGTCAACCCCTGAAAAGCATACCAGGCATTTTAAAACACAACCCTGACATTTCCTCAGTATTTCCATAGCGAAGCCCCTTCCCGCGCACAACCTTCCCCCTACCCTCCTTCAATCAAATAAGGCACCCGCTCTCTCTCATGCTAGCGCAAAGGCGGAAGAAAAAAAAAAGTTGGCAATTTAATTCAAACAAAAGAAGCTTGAAATCTATAAGCACAGCAACTCCGAGGCTTCTGGCAAATAGAATTCTAATTAGTATGCTGCTATTTTTCTTTTAGACAGATGAGCGATGCCCCCTGTTGACTCTAGCAGGCAGGCTGGTAAGGGGGAAAAAAGAGGGGGGCAGGGGGGCTAGCCAGCAAACACTGCAGATTGCAAATTATATTGCAGACCTTGCCAAGTCCTGGCTCTTGGCATCAGATTTTTAATGACACCCTGGAAAAAGGGAAAAGAAGCCCTCTGCTATGGGATAAAAATGAAGGGTTTTACACTGTGGTAAGTCTTCGCTTAAAACCCAAATGGCCGAGTGCACATTAGGGTTTTAAAATATTCATAGATAGAAGTGAAAATGAGTCAATGAGGAAGTGCGTTTGTTGCCTGGTCAATTGACAACTCATTCTGCATATTAATACATGCCATGATCTAATTTTAAAGGGATAGCCCACTCCTTCCATTTTTTTTTTTTTTTTTTTTTTTGGTTTAATTATTACATGACTTTTGATGACTCTGAAATTAAGGCTAAAACATCACAGAAAAAGCTAGCGATGATGCAGAATGCCACTTCCTTTTGATGTAGACCTGGAACTAACTACTTTGGTTAAGCTTTCTGGGCCTTGTGAAACTTACCTCACCTTCCGAGTCCTCCCTTTTGATGTATTCTGAATCCGTTGATTCAACCTCTGCCTCGTTTTTTTTCTCCCTCTTTTTTTTCTGCAGTGTATAAGGACCTTTCACAGTTGCAGAATTTTGTTCAGAAACAGACAAGTCATAGCAGGAAGCTAGGACATTGCTTTTTATAATTACTCCGCCTTCTGTTGTGTTCAACCAACTTTTCTTTTCTTTCCTTTTTTTTTTTTTGTATGAGAACTCATGTTGAATGTCTCAGCTGTAAGAGAAAGTTCAAAAACAGCTCTCATCCAGGTGAGAGTAAATTCATGGTGCACGTTACAAGTCTCAGGAAACTGGCTATACAGAATAAAGCATAAAACACTCATTGGAGAACTAGAATGAAGATGTTTGGGGTGAGTTGGGAGTGAGTTATTAATCTATTCTACTTAACCCTTTGTATAAATTATGATTGGGTTTGATCCTTTTGAGATATCACCAGGAGTGTAGAAAAAGCATTTAAACCACCCTAAGGCCCCCTTTGACTTTTCTGACAGAATATCATATTCTTCACAGCATATTTACACACTTGTGTCTTAAGTGGGCAAAGACACTCATGTTTGTCCTGTGGAGCAGAGACATTTACAGCGGAAGCAAAAGTGACTGCTTGGAGGCAGAGGCAGGCGGATTTCTGAGTTCGAGGCCAGCCTGGTCTACAGAGTGCATTCCAGGACAGCCAGGGCTGTACAGAGAAACCCTGTCTTGAAAAACAAAAACAAAAACAAAACACAAAAATCAAAACAAACAACAAAGAAAAAGAAGATAAACAGATATCAGTAAAAGCATGGCCAGCTCAGGACACTATCAAGTGAATTCGGAGACTGCAAGAGTCCCAATTTGCTTGTGGTCATACTGTGCCCCAGGGAGTACCAGGCTCAATCTGAAGGACAAAAGGATGCTAGCCTGCTAAGGAAGAAAAATCTGACTTTCCAAGAACAAAAAGAAGAATTTAAAAGGTAATGTTTCAAGGAGAAATCACACTGGACATTGTAGAAAAAAAAAAAAAAAAAAGACTTTGCCACTATAAGAAGAGAGTACCAGGCACTGGTCAGGCCCTCCTTTATTACTAGAATAAAAGGTTGTGTTGGAACTGGATACAAAGAGTGCTACTATACACAATGCAGACTCTAGGCAAAAACAAAGCGACTAGCTCTTTAGTTAAAAAGTTGGATTTTTCAGTGTATGTGACTTACTTTGTTTTCTGGTAGTTCTGGATATGGCTCTTCCATGCTAAGCAAGCAGTAGCCTAAATACAAGATCAATTCCGTAAAGATATTTAAAACATTCTGTTCAAGCCAGTGCATTCGAAGGCCACCTAGGGATGGCTTAAAGATAGGCAGAAGGAAATGACCCTGTCTTCTCATATCTATCTGTTAAGCAGTTAGTTCTGGAACTTTGTGGTATATGATGATGACACTGGATAGTGAGATACCAGAGTCAGAACCTGTGATGCTTAGTTGAGCCCTAAAGGACAGTCTTCACATGATGCCTGAAGTCATTCACTTGATTTCATTCCTTAGTGGCGAAGTATTTTTAAGGGCAGCATTTCATGCATTTGAAAGAAAGACACACGTCTGGTCAAGCTTGAGCCATGGGCAACAGGCACAAAGTTTAGAAGCTGTTAAGCACAGTAGTGAATGGCAGAGTCAAATGTTGCTTTTGAGATGGATCCCTCCATTTCAGAAAGGGGCAGTGTCCTGCCAATTATCAAAACTTGCAATTTCTCCTGACAGAACTGATTTTCACGGAGAAACTTTTTGCACTTCTTATCCCCTCCCCATAACCTCACATCCTGGGTGAATCTGTTCTCAGGTGAAGGGAGGTGACAAGCAATTTCAGCACCCAATGGCTTAAAGGAGTTCAAATGACCACTGAAGTCATATTAACTTGTCAAATTGACCAGTATTTTCTGTCATTGAAACATTAGAATGAATAGCTGCAGACAATAAAATTGTTTCAATTATACTGCATTAGGCCTGGGCGCAAGTAAGTAAGAGATGCAGGAGGCAAAGGGGGTGCCCAGGGACGCTGACAGCAGCATCCCATTGGAAAGCACTTAAATATGTACCTGTGAGGGGGACATCAGGCAGTGTTCATCAGTGAATTCCCATTAAGGAAAATGGGCAAATACATCCTACACCGGTCCAAAAAAAAAAGAATGCAACTGTTTATTGTTGTAATATTGGCTATGGATATGAACTAGATTAAATGAAATTATCCAAAGTTATTAAAGTCACAGCAAATTGGTGCTAATTATACTAATTGAGTATTAATTGAGATTTCTTTTATAAATAGCAAAGAGGTGAGGCAGAAAGGAGCAATTTTCGGAGTCCAAAACGAATACAGTTCTGTTCACCCTTCTGTTGCACCAGAAGAGGTATTGATCCTTTGCAACCCCCCCTCCTACTTTGTTTCTCTGAAGAAGGAAGCTGCCTGAAGCAGAGAAAACACAGGCTGAGGTAGACTCCTGCACTGTTGCAGGCTGCTGCAGACAGGGAAAGCCAATTCGGAGTTTCCCAGCAGGATGAGATGGTTCATTTGCCCATGTACGTATTTAAGGGTGTGTGAGTGTGGGACGACGTCCCTGTGTTGTTGTATGTGTGATGGTGCAACATCAAAGCTCTGGTTGACAGAACACTGGGGCCTCTCTATGCCAGGACTATCTCTTATGTTAGGGTGATACCATTTTTGAGCTAGGTATCTGGGCCGCCAGCACCTGTGGTGGATGAAAAGATGAGCAGGGTATGCATGAGAGGTTGCACCATGAAGATCCATCTAAAGCATCTCCTCTCGGCCTAATAATTATGATTCATCAAGCAAGCATTTGGGGGGTTTGCATAGCTTTATAATGACCAATTTTTCATGCTGTAAAATAATAAGACTACCCACCCAAAAGAATGTAAGAAAATATATTCTTACATATACCTAATTTCATTTCTTTTTATTCAAAAGTAGTTTTTTTTTTGGGGGGGGGGAGTTTTTTTTTTTAAAAATATTATCCAGGAATCCATCCTAACATGCCAAAGTTCCTAGTCCTAAAAAAAAAAAAAAAAATCCATCATGATCTTATTTCTGATTCCACTCCCTTTTACATAGCCATCGACTTTTGACAGCATATTTTAAAGTCCTATGATGTTTGTAACAGTGTGCTGGCAGTAGCAAGGGATAGCAAGTTACAGGAAGCCACAGTCTTCCAGTGAAGGCAGTTGGTAGGTGGATGTGTCTATTTGCATTTGTGTCTAAATCTGCAAAAACACACATGTGAGCTGGGGGTAAGAACATCTGTGTGTGTGTGTGTGTGTGTGTGTGTGTGTGTGTGTGTGTGTATGAGAGAGAGAGAGAGAGAGAGAGAGAGAGAGACCAGGCTTTCTTGGCAATCGCGTCCACCCACTGAGCCACCTAGCCAGCTGGGTCACGGATTGTTTCACCAGTGACATTGAAAGTCCTTTGCGGA
>NC_034590.1:41996749-41997918 GCF_900095145.1 Mus pahari | reverse complement strand
AGACAACAAAAGGAGATCAAGGGGATACAAATTGGTAAGGAAGAAGTCAAAATATTATTTGCAGATGATATGATGGTATATATAAGTAACCCTAAAAATCCACCAGAGAACTCCTAAACAGTTAACAACTGTTAAACAGCTTCAGTGCAGAATCTGGATATAATATTAACTCAAATAAATCAGTAGCCTTCATCTACATGAAGTATAAATGGGCTGAGAAAGAAATTAGGGAAACAATGCCCTTCACAATAGTCACACGTAATATAAAATACCTTAGTGTGACTCTAACTAAGGAAGAGAAAGATCTGTATGATAAGAACTTCAAGTCTCTGAAGAAAGAAATCAAAGAAGATCTCAGAAGATGGAAAGATCTCCCATGCTCATGGATTGGTAGGGCTAAGATAGTCAAAATGGCCATCCTGCTGAAAGCAATCTATAGATTCAATGCAATCCCCATCAAAATTCCAACCCATTTTTTCACTGAGTTAGGAAAAAAAAGAAAGAAAGGGCAATTTGCAAATTCATCTGGAATAATAAAAAACTTAGGATAGCAAAAACCATTCTCAAAAAAAAAAAAAACAACAAAACAAAACAATAAAAGAACCTCTGGTGGAATCACCATGTCTGACCTTAAACTGTACTACAGAGCAATTGTGATTAAAAAAAAAACTGCATGATACTGGTACAGCGAAAGACAGGTAGATCAATGGAATAGAATTGAAGACCCAGAAATGAATCCACACACCTATGGTCACTTGATCTTTGACAAGGGAGCTAAAACCATCCAGTGGAAAAAATGACAGCATTTTCAACAAATGGTGCTGGCACATCTGGCTGTTATCATGTAGAAGAATGGGAATTGATCCATTCTCATCTCCTTGTACTAGTCAAGTCTAAGTGGATCAAAACCTCTACATAAAACCAGAGACACTGAAATTTATAGAGGAGAAAGTGGGGAAAAACCTCGAAGATATGGGCACAGGGGAAAAATTCCTGAATAGAACTGTAAAGTCTGTAAGATGGAGAATTGACAAATGGGACCTCATAAAATTTTAAAGCTTCTGTAAGGCAAAAGACACTGTCAACAAGACAAAAAGGCCACCAACAGATTGGGAAAGGATTTTTACAATCCTAGATCTGATAGAGGACTGATATCCAATATATACAAG
>NC_034590.1:41995450-41996692 GCF_900095145.1 Mus pahari | reverse complement strand
ATCATGTGGATACTTCATTCCTCCCTATCATAGGGAACAAAATACCCATGAAAGGAGTTACAGAGACAAAGTTTGGAGCTAAGACGAAAGGATGGACTATCCAGAGACTACCCCACCCGGGGATCCATCCCATCATCAGCCACCAAACCCAGACACTATTGCACATGCCAGCAAGATTTTGCTAAGGGGCCCTGATATAGCTCTCTCTTGTGAGGCTATGCCAGTGCCTGGCAAACACAGAATTGGATGCTCACAATCAGCTATTGGATGGAACACAGGGCCCCCAAGGAGGAACTAGAGAAAGTACCCAAGGAGCTGAAGGGGTCTGTAACCCTATAGGTGGAACAACAATATGAACTAAGCAGTACCCCCAGAGCTTCTTTCTCTAGCTGCATGTGTATCAGAAGATGGTGTAGTCAGCCATCATTGGGTAGAGAGGCCCCTTGGTCTTGCAAACTTTATAAGCCCCAGTACAGGGTAATGCCAGGGCCAAAAAGTGGGAGTGGGTGGGTAGGGGAGCAGGGGCGGGGGTGTGTATAGGGAACTTTCGGGATAGCATTTGAAATGTAAATAAAGAAAATATCTAAAATATCTAATTAAAAAAAGTAAAAATATACAGAATGAGTATGGAGAGAGAGAGAGAGAGAGAGAGAGAGAGAGAGAGAGAGAGAGAGAGAGAGAGAGAAGAGTGCATGTTTTGGCAGCATGTATGGCTATGTACCACATGCTTGCCTGGTGCTTGGGGATACCAAAAGAGGGCATCAGATCCCCCGGAACTTGAGTCAGAGAAGGTTGTGAGCCACCATGGGTACTGGAAATCATAGGCAGCTCCTCTGTGAAGCATCCTGTGCTGCTCACCACCAAGCCATCTCCAGCCTTGAGTAAAACATCATTTTCCTCCTCTCTCTTTTGCTTTAGTGCAATGAAGGGCCATGGAGCTTCCAAAAGAAACGCTTCCTTTCTGAAATCGATCCAGATGCAATGCTGGATGAGAAGCCCACTGTCTACACTGCAGTCGCATCTCTCTCCTCTGGCACTCATGGGTTGAGGTAAATGGTGTTTGCTTATGGCTAACCATTACCTCCTTAAAAACCCCTTTAAAAAATTTAGAGTCAGTCCAAAAGTCACAGAAAATGTGTTAAGTATAGCAGACTCTTTGAGACTCCAGGATATTTTTACTGTTCTTCTTTTCTAAACAAATCATGTGTGTGTGTGTGTGTGTGTGTGTGTGTGTGTGTGTGT
>NC_034590.1:41989282-41995405 GCF_900095145.1 Mus pahari | reverse complement strand
AGAGAGAGAGAGAGAGAGAGAGAGAGAGAGAGAGAGAGAGAATGACTAACTGGTAGATACGATATGGACTAAGAACTCTATGGGATGTAAATACAGAATTTTCATAACCTATTTGAAATATGGCTTGACAGCTCTCTGTTATTAGACACGCACTGCTTTGGATTTCCCTGCACCTCTATTCTAAAGTGTGTACTGAAGTGTATTGAAACTTCAAGTCAGTGCTTCTCAACCTATGGTTCATGACCGCTTTCATGGTCAAGTAACCCTTTCACAGGGGTCACACATCAGATATCCTGTACATCAAATATTGACATTATGGTTCACAATAGTAGCAAAATTACAGTTATGAAATAGCAACAATAAACATTTCATAGTGAGGCTATCACTACAACATGAGGAACTGCATAAAAGTGCTGAGAACCACTGAGTTAAGCACAATACACTGGGTTTTTATAGTAGCCTTGTAATAATTGCCAACATTTCTAAACTTATGGATATCTTGAATGTCTTTTAGCATATGAAAGAAATGGAAGAGAACTAGTCATGGATGATCCTATGACTCTTAAATGAAATTTGCTAAATCAAAATTATCCCCCCAAATAGCACATATATCAACTCATATTTCCTCATGGAAGAAGCTGAAGTGCAGGGAGAAGAGACGGGCCAGAGCTTTCCAGAGGTTGAGTGGGAGAAGGGGAGGTGTGCACAAATTCTCAGCTTGCCAGAACCTCTCCTTATGGGGCTGTGGTGAGGGATCCATGACTTTTTTGCTCTACAAATGATAGTGCTAAATGCCAGGTGTGGAATTCAACACAGAATAGGCAAGTCAGCTAGGGTGTTGGGAAGAATCACATGCTAGATTATACGAAATGAGTGAACTTATTATGGCTTCATGGTGTAGTTTTACACTGAGGGAGGGTAGGAAGACAATGTTTTGTATGGATTCTGCAGAAAATAAACACAAAAGGAATAAGACAAACATTGTCTTCTTGTGAATTCATTTTTCTCAGGGCTAAGTTTCAACAATTCTGAAATTAGTCTCAATGCATATTAGAGTTACACAGGCACATAAATGACCATAGGAAACACGAGTATCATATTTCTTCATTTCTCATTGCCTGAAAAAGAAGTTAAGAGCAATCCAGCTGTGTCAAAACAAAACAAAACAAAACAAGCCAGTGTAACTAATTCTTTCCTCCCAAGTATAACATTGTCTGCCAGTCTCTCTCCATCTCCGTCTCTCTCACTGTCCTCCCTCTCTGTTACTATTATTCTCGTCACAGAATTAACAAGGTCATCTGCAATATTTGTCCTCCTTACCCTGCTAATTCATGTTCCCTGGTTCAATTGAAACAGGGTATATAATATATACAAAGGCATGTAGATATACGTCAAGGCAAGCACAAGCCCTTAGATTAACCCTAGTACTATAAGTGACAGGAGCAGCAAGGCATCCCCATAGCCATTTCAAGAGAGAAGAGAGGAATCTGAAGTGTAGATATGCTAGGTTCATCAGCTAATATCTAAATAAGTCAAACCAGCACATTTTATATGCCGAAAAATATATTTTAAAAGTTAGAAAAGATAGGGCTTCAAGTCAGGGGCATGGGAACAAAGCAACCAATAGGGAAACCCAGCATACACGCCATGCTCATTCAAGTCAAAGATTACCATACGTGTATGCAGGCACACACACACCAGTTTTTTCTACGTAGGTTTCCATCTTGGAATCAACAAATGAGTGTGCATATCCATTTTGTGATATGTCAAACCTCTGTCCGCTGAAAGGAACCAAAGGAACCGGAACTAAGAATAGTAAGCACAAGGCCCAGGATCTTGGTTTCTCAATGCTGATCTTCAGAAGAGTCTGTACAGAAACGTCTGATTCTAGAACTATAACAGTGTAAATGAAGAAATGAGAGACTGTTTCAGACGGTTATCCAGAAAGAAAATGTTCAAGGGGGAAAAAAAAGGGAGGTGGGGTAAAAGAATGTTCAAAGAATTCAAGGAGAAGACTGACACTTGGGAATGTAGCTACCTTTCACATAGCCTTCTTGGTAGTTTCTACCTGTGACTGTGTGGCAGTTGTGGAATCAGGAAATTCTCTGTCTTCGAAGACAGAGCCTCTAGAAACTGTGCCAGCATCATATTAATCCTTCAAGGATTGCAAGAAGCAGAGACACGATCTATACCTCTACCTGAGCCTGTGAACAGCAACCTCAGGTCTACAATTGAAGGCACAGTACAGCAGGGGAAAGCTTGCATCGCATAAGAGGAAGAAGCTGAAGCTGATATTATCTCTTTTATTTAAAAGTATAGAGTAAAAATTTAAAATATGCTTCTTGTTAAAATGCAATTTGCTATGAATCTGATTTGTACTCATTGTGACTCAAAGAAATCATAAAGCAGACATTATCCTTGAATCCATAAAAATATGTGGATATCGAAGAGAGATATGTAGGTGACTTTGCATGTAATTCTTAAGGCTGGAGAGGGATAGAAGATGTGTTGAGCAAAACTGGCTAAAACCAAGCACGAGTAGGTTTGCCTTCATGATACTGTCATGTGTGTGTGTACCTGTATACATGAATGGAATTATATTTTTTGATAAAAACCCATACATAAAATGGAGTTGTATTTTTGTTTTGCAACATTGCTTTCAAAAGAGTGATATAAAATAAAACCTCCGAGATTATTCAGAAAAATAATTCAAAATTTGTAGAAACACATAACATCGAGAAATCGGAGACTAAAGAGAAGAAGAAACTTAGTGAGATTTGCTGCCTGTGGGTGGGCGTGGTTTTCTCTGTAGCATGCTCTTGAGGGTTGCTTATAAAATTGCTTAGTATGACTTAATGTTTATTCATTTTGCTTTTAAAATTAGAAATGAATATGTAATGAGTTAGCCTGAAACATTATGAGTAATTTTTACAAGTATAGAAAAACAGTTGAATGAAAGATTAATTTTCCCCAGCACTTGAGAACAACAGGATTGCTATGAGTTCAGGGGTAGCCTGGGCTACAAAATAAGACCATGTCTTTAATTCATTTGAATTTTTAACTTTTAACTATATTGACTAGTATCCAAAGACACTGTAAGTAATTTAAAGATCGAAATTATTTGAAAATTAAGGTTTAAATGAAAGAATACAACAGTGTCTTACTAAACCCTCCCCTCAGCATTCACCTGAAACTCCCTGCTCTGAGCTTGGGCTTTGAGTCCCACTTCTTCGGGGGAAAGAAGTAGTTCTGAGCCTAGATGCTTGACTTGGGTCTTGGGTAGAGAGAAGGTGAAACACACAGAGATAATTTCCTATTTTGGGGTGTTAAATGATTGATTGTGGCATGACACTTGCTGAAAAAATACTGAAGAAATTTGAAGGAAAGTTTTGGAAACAGAAACTCTCATTTTATTAATAGGTAGACAATCTGACTTACATGTCAATCTGTAGCACACCGGAAAGGGAGACAGGATCTTGTAGTTGTGCCAGGAAAATTAGAAGTGAAAATCAGGAAATATTCTTAGAATTGATCTTCAGAAATTAGCATTTCACAACTCCCTTGAGTAGATACATCAATGATGACACATTTCTCTATCATACACTGAAAATCTGTAGAATATGGCATGGCTTATTTCTCTCAGCTTCGTGCTTAATGTTATAGATGTCTGTGTAATTGAGTGGACCTAAATTTGTCCCTTTCCCTCGTGATGTTATTTTGAAGGAAGAGACAATTGTAAAAGAAGTGCTCATTAAGTTATTTTAATTTGAAATGTAAAGTTCAAGCTCACATGGTTTAAATGACTTACAAATAGTGAAAGGGTTATATAGCTAGGCTTTTTATATCAAGCCCTGGATTCCATTCCATAAACTTGACCAAACAAAACATATATATATATATATATATATATATATATATATATATATATATATGTATATATATAAAGATTTATTTATTTATTTTATGTATATGAGTACACTGTAGCTGTACAGATGGTTGTGAGCCATCATGTGATTCCTGGGAATTGAATTCAGGACCTCTACTTGCTCCGACCCCACTGATTCCGACTTCAGTTCCTCCAGCCCAAAGATTTATTTATTATTATATGTAAGTACACTGTAGCTGTCTTTAGACACACCAGAAGAGGGCATCAGATCTCATTATGGATGGTTGTGAGCCACCATGTGGTTGCTGGAATTTGAACTCAGGACCTTCAGAAGAGCAGTCTGTGCTTTTAATTGCTGAGCCAACCCTCTAGCCCCCAAACATATATTTTTAAATTGACTTATCTGTAAGAGCTTTCATCTCTTCATAGGGTGCTCTGAACCCTATTTTTTGTTTGATTGTCAAACACATGTGGCTTAACAAAGAAGATCCTAATCTTGTCTTCCACACCAAGATAATATATCCCTTAGTGCCCTTGACCAGACATAAAGAAAAAAATTGTTATATATTCTTGTACATGGGACTTAGTAATCCAACCTATTCATCTGTGAACATCTTCCACACCCCAGTTTCCTCTTTTCAGTGAAATCTATCACAAGTCACCATGTAGTGGTAAAACAATACCTTTTAAAAAATGGATGTCCAAGAGACTATCTAGGCTGTGATGTTGGTGTCTGCTGTCATCTCAGACCTGAAGTGGAAGAGGTCTATGGAATCTGCTGTCTGCTCTACTTCCATGTAACTTTTAAGAGGATAGCTCCCTGTGGAGCCTTGCCAGTGTTTATCTTTCTTAACCCTCAGTTGTAGTCATCTGTAAATGAAGACTATAAACTATCTACTTTGGATAATGTGGGAGTGGCAAGCACCTGAATGCCTCATATGCCTAGTTCATAGATAGCACAATGAGGTCATCCCTTCAAAACAAAACTTCTGGGACAGTGACAGAAAGCTTTTGAATAGGCCACACGCTGACTAGCATAATCTGTCCAATAACCTCAGCCAAGGTCGAGTCAGGCCTGAACGTTTGGAAGGGATTCTTTTTTTTAATCATATCACATCATAATAATTGCTTGTCGAGCTTTGTCTTCATTACGACCCACTAGCCAGATCAAACATTGTGGGTTAGAAATGTAACATTAAATCCTGTGTTTGCTCCAGTGAGCAGTGGACCATTTGCAAGCATGGCCAGCCAGTTCTTGGTCACTGTTTGGATTTTGTAGCCATTTCTCATCTTTGTGTTAAAGCCTTAGGATTTTTCTGGATCCGTATATTTCATCCAAGGCTGCCTGTTTGCTTGTTTGACTCCTTTGTGGCCATTTATTAAATGTCTACATTAGTACATGTCGCTGGACGAGACAGTACCAAGAACATATTCAAGCTTTGGAACAGTTGCTATGTGAGGTATGTAAAGAAGCTCTGAGTGTCCCACCACAGTCACCCAGCCCACCAGTGACACACAACCTGGCTGTGATGGAACTAATTATAACCAGCTCAGTTCCTAGCAGAGCTGGACTCCACAGAGCACCTCATCACCATGAAGAGAATTGATTTCTACCTGTGCTATGCACACAGAGAGCTGTGCCCCTTTAAGCAAATTACCTTTGAACACTTGAAAATTAATGGCTATTATTTTAAACCAGAAGAGAGTCTACTTCATCCTGGGCACACATCTTCAAAGCATTTCAAACCAGGAGAATTTAGGAAGGTTTAAATCTCCCTTATTAAAAAATATAACTCATAATTTGATCACACTGAAGTAAAAAAAATTCTTTAAGTAGGTGATAAGTAGATAAGATCATCTCAATATTAGATCAGAAATCACAGAAGAGAGATAACAGTTCGCTTTGGCAATTTTGGACAGGCAATTCATGTTTTTTTTTTCTTCTGCAAATAGAAAACAAATTAGAGAAATTTAATATAGAAGTCAGTGTTTTTGTTGTTAAAGATTTGTGAAATCAGACAGGTGTGGTGGCGTATACCTTTAATCCCAGCACTTGGGAGGCAGAGGCAGGTGGACTTCTGAGTTCGAGTCCAGCCTGGTCTACAAAGTGAGTTCCAGGACAGCCAGGGCTATACAGAGAAACCCTATCTCGACCCCCACCCCACCCCCCCAAAAAAGAAAAAAGAAAGCAATGCCTAATTGAGTAGCAGACAAAGTGATGAGTCAGAGAAAGATTT
>NC_034590.1:41987136-41989250 GCF_900095145.1 Mus pahari | reverse complement strand
GTGGTGGCACACGCCTATAATCTCAGCACTCGGGAGGCAGAGGCAGGTGGACTTCTGAGTTCGAGTCCAGCCTGGTCTACAAAGTGAGTTCCAGGACAGCCAGGGCTATACAGAGAAACCCTGTCCCGAAAAACAAAAAAAAAAAAAGACTCGTGAAATCTTTTTTTTTTTTCATTGTGCAAACAGGTGTGGCACTCATTCTGAGCTTAGATGTCCAACTTCGGATTCTAGCTTGGAAATACCTGTCCTGTTTTCTCAAGTACCATGTAGTCAAAGCAAGCTGCATGTCTCCATTTTAGGTTAGGGATTGTTTTTCAGTGATTATCACAGCAGTTTAAAGATGATCATCAACTGATTAAAATTTTGGGGCATAGAACAGTGCACGGACACACCTGAGCATGTGCATTTGCCTCTAACTGAAGTTCCTACACAGAAAAAAAAAAATCTGATTTTAAGTCGCAGAATACCTAATTTTGTGTTTGTGCTCACGTAGAGGAATACTGGATATTCTCACTGCTGTAAACCAGCAAGTGACTGAGTGAAGGTCAGGAAAACAGGAGTCATGAGTGTGAAAATATGATTTGTCATTTTTTTCTCTACCATTAATTTTTAAAAGTATACTAATGTCTTATTTCCTTTTGGGCATAACAATGGAGCTTTATTCTTCTATAACCACACTTGAGATATTCCACAATAATCCTCATCCTAAAGTTATTGAGTGTAGACTATATTGATTGATTTGATTAGAATACAGGCGTGCACATGACTAAGACACCACTCTAACCATCAAGTGCGATACAACAATCGCCAGTGCCTTGTGTATGCTCTTTCTATTGTGGTGACAAAATGTAGACGATCAAATTACAGGAATGAAAGTGTTTTGAGGGGAAATTTGACTGTGCAGTAGAGGCATGAAGTAAGGTGCCCAGATCTGGGGAAATCATAAGACCATGGATCTGGAAATCCAGCCTTTGAAGTAGACATCCCTGTCATTAAGAGAGCTATGGAATTTGGGAAGAGATCTCAGCCAAGTTATCTCATTGTAGAATGAGAGACTACAAATTGTTCTTCAAAGAGAATTCCTGCATCCTAGTTTGGTTGGGCATCTCTAACAAAATACCAAAGATAGAGATCTCAAGGGAATAGAGGTTTGCTTTTCATTTGAAAAAGGAGAAGTTCTAGGCAGATCCAACGTCTAGTAAAAGCTTGTTTTGAGGCTCTACATGGTTTCTTCTATTCGACACATGAAAGAGGGGACTTGACCCCCTCTCTTAGAGGCACCAATTCCATATAAGAGAATTCCATTTTCATGAATTTATCATATACCAAGGGACTCTGATACAGGATATTGGATTATTGCACATAGAAAAACTAATTGTTAGCCAAATATGCATGTGTGATCGTTTGTGAATTCTTGGACCAGGGAGTGGCACCATTTGGAGGTGTGGCCTCGTTGGAATAGGTGTGACCTGGTTGGAGTAGGTGTGTCACTGTGGAAGTCAGTCTTCCTCTAGCAGCCTTTGGACGAAGACATAGAACTCTCAGTTCTGCCTGTGCCATGCCTGCCTGGAAACTGCCATGCTCCCACCTTGATGATAATGGACTGAACCTCTGAACCTGTAAGCCAGCCCCAATTAAATGTTTTTTTTTTTTTTTAATAAGACTTGCCTTGGTCGTGGTGTCAGTTCACAGCAGTAAAACCTTAACTAAGACAGCATGCTTTGATAGATAATACATTTGTCAGATGCAGTTAGGAGTGTCCTGAAGAGATGCCATTTGAGTGTATCTCTAGAAGCCTCCATTGATAAGAATTCTAAGAATGGCGAGTTCCTGCCTATTTTAAGGCAAGGTTGATTAGGAGAGGTCTTGTGGTCTGTGTTCTATGGCTTGAGGCAAAGTCAGCAGGACAGGGCTTGATCTACCCCACTGTAAACGTGAAATAGTTTGGCCCTACTGACTTGGTTTAGAGCTCCCTTGCCATGACAGCAAAGAGGTTCAACCCAGAGTGCCAAAGGTCTAGGGGTTGATACCTTCGAGATTCGTTCTCTTCTTCTCTTTGCTTTGCTCCTCTTCTCTCCCCTCCCCCTCCCCTTCCTCCTCTCTTCCCCCTTCCT
>NC_034590.1:41951409-41986026 GCF_900095145.1 Mus pahari | reverse complement strand
CTCTCTCTCTCTCTCTCTCTCTCTCTCTCTCTCTCTCTCTCTCTCTCTCCTTAGAAAATCCTACAAGGAAGGAGCTCTGGCTATGAGATGGGCACTTTTTTCTTTGGGATTGCAGGAACAACAGAGAAGCAGCTGACAGGACACATGTAGACCACTATTCTAGGAACTAGAGCTAAGAAGCCCTCTTGGGCTTGGAGGAGCTCAAAAGAAAGGTAGACTAGCTCGGTAAAATGGCACACAGAAAAAGAAATTTCTCAAGAGCTAGCAGTATAGGATGAAACTTGTAAGTGGATATTTGGTATATAATTAAGAGAATACAGGTACCAAGTTAAGAGAGCAGGTTTTTACCTCAGTTCCCACTTGCCATGTCTTTATTGGTATAAATATTAGTTCAATTTAAATATTATAGGTCATAGCTCCCAATTTTAGTACTGTGGAGGTTACAATTTCAAAATGTGGCTTGGACAGATGTGAACATTCAGGTCACAGCCACTTCAGTAATGTTTAGTCGAGTAAACCTACCAGTCTTATTAACTGAAGATTTTCAACTCCCAGATAACCCCAAAATGGACATTTTGCACTTAGATTCTGTTGGGAATAATTGTTTATAATCAAGTATATTCATGATCCTCTGAGTGTTTGTGAAAGTGCCAATGCTGCTATATTTTTGTACTTACTAAGCTCCATGTCATGGCACACATCAAATACATCACATACAGTAACCCATGCCATTCGATACCCTTGACTGCCATGTATGGAAATTACAAATACCCAAGCAAGTATTTTAGTCTTTTTCCTCCAATAACCACAATTTAAATATTAATAAAAATCTATACCTAAAAGCCATGAATTATTATGTTTCCTCCATTAAAATACATTCCAAAGAAGGTAAATAGTCCCAATACTGTATATAACATGAAAGAATGTGAATAAACAGAATTATCAGATCCAAGTGTTTGATGACTATGTTTTAGTGTTCCTGCTAACACCTAGGTATCATGTAAGCATCTACTGTGCATACAGGTTCCCAGATGTACTTAGGGGCTGAGAAGTCTTTGGGGTGAGGAAAACAGTCTTTATTAGTCATGTAATCAATAGTTTCAATTCCTCTGCAATTATAGACACTCACTTCAGAGTAAGAACACTTGTTTACACCTAGGAAAAGCTATTTACCATGTGTCTACACTTACACTGCTTGCCTTTCTTTGCTCTGTAAACTGGGGAAAGTGGTGTATTATCTCCGAGTTAGTACATATAGCCCTCGAAACAGTGCCTGTAATGTTATAAATACTCTCTTGGAGTTATGTGCCACCATCATCATTATTTCCAATAACGGACTAATTATCCAAAAAATAATGAACAGAAAATGTAGTTATTAAATAATGTTTATAAGATTAGTGAATAAATAGGAATTGTGTAATATTTCCTCATTTTTTTTGTTAAGGAAAAATCAATTAGTACAATTGAATTACTTGGCTAGGACTGCCATAATAAAGCACTACAGGTTTACGCTATGGAAATGAATTATGTCATAGTTTGGAATCTGGTGAATCAAGCTGTCTTCAGGGGTGGATCCACTGGGGGATAGCACAGTCAATCTGTTCCAAGTTTCTCTCTATCTCTTGATGGTTTGCTGGCATTCACGGTATTTCATGATATCCTAAAAGCAACATCTGATCTGCCTTCATCTTTGATAGCCTCTATATTGTATCTTCTTCTTTTATAAAAACATTATCTTCAAATATCATGTTCTGAGGCACAGTGTTTAAGGCTTTATCATGCAAATTATTAAAATCAGACTTTTCAAGACTTTTATTTGTAGTTACGTATATATTTATGTGTGGGTGTTATCTATGTGAGTGAGTGTAGCTGTTCATGGAATCCAGAAGAGGCTGGAATTTCAGGCAGCTGTGAGCTGCCCTACTGCGGTCCTGAGAACTTAATTTGGGTTCTTGGTAAGAGCAACGAGTGTTCTTAACCACTGAGCAATCTTTCCTCCTTTTGCATGTGAATCTATGAAGCTCCAGTTTTCCCATAACAATAGTGAGTCTGTGAAATTACGTTTTTGCTTTGATAAGCTTACTACCTGCATTTTTTCTGGTATGTCTATTCCATATGAAATTTGTTCTTTATAGTAAGCTGTCTAATGCTAAGCCTCAGTTGAGAGGTATTTGTTCCCTCTCTATTAAATATTTTATTATTTAAGATAACAAAATATTCTTTGGTAAATAGTTTTAAAATTGAGAGCAGAAATGAGATCAAGTTTAACCTTCATTGTTCATGTCACCATTATTCCCAATATAAATAATACAGTCTCTTCATAAATCATAAAATAATTATTCAATAATGATTCTAACTGACAAAAATGAACTGCATAGTTTTGAAATGTGTTAATGTCTTATAGTAATTATTGGCTTATAGTTATGTTGGTCAGTGTTCTCCTGAGATACAGATCAATAGGTTGTGTGTACATAAACATGTATACATAAAAATACACACAATTTTATTTTCAAGAATTCCATCAATGAGTTTGGGGCAATGAAAGGCATGAGTCTTAAAGGTAAATCAGATGAATATACACAGATGACTACAGCTGCATTCAAGTCTGATGTAGTCTGCAAGCAAAATTCTCTCCTTCCTGGTGAATATCACTAATTTTTCTTAATGCCTTCAGTGACTGTGTGAGGCCTACCTAGATTTTGGTTGATAATATAAATTACTAAGCCTACTGATTTAAATGTAATATATTATAAAATCTCTACTGATTAGCATCTAGACTGGTACTTGATGAAATATTTTTAATGGTGAACCACTTTGGCAAAGTATTAGTTACCACAGAACTGTATGGTTGAATTCCATTGAGAACCATGGTGAATTCATATGGTGTAGCTCAAACACCAGGAAGAAAAGCATTGACTTTAAATGTTAAGCTGTTGGCCTATTGAAGATGATTGGGGTGGGATGGGAAATTGCTTATAAATTGCTAGTTTATTGCCAAAAGAATTTATAAGATGGTACCAAGAAATAGAAAGTGCAGGAAAAGGTTGGGGTTTGAGATTTTCTGTTGAATCCCTACACTATGAACCGTTCTGATCGCTGCAAAAGTTATCAAGGGACATATAAAACAGAAAGCAGCTTTACCTTCTGTCGCGAGCCATGTCATTCATTCGCCATTATAGGATGGCGCTGGCTTCCACTGCCCATCCGATAATAATAATGACTCAGCACAAGTCCTCTTTGCCCAGCCTTATGTTATTGAAGTGATTCTTGCTTTAGCCTATCCCGTGGCAACAGTAAGACACAGAGCACCTGGGCAGTGAACGCTCCAGTATACAGGGCGGCCTTGCTAGTCCATTAGTGTTCCCCGTAGCATCATGAAAGGCGTTAATGAATAAAGTGCTGTTGAGAAGGATCTCAGGCGTCGCGTCGTTCTTGCTGGTCAAGGCCGGTCGCGACAACCTTTTAAATCAATTTAGTTGGACTGTTTCAGACAACTAAAGCTACAGTAGCCAGCAGAGCTTTAATACAAGATGATAACCTGAAAGCCACCAAGATATCAAAGATGGTACTTCAAAACTTGCCCTTGACAGTAGCTTGAACAGTTCAAAGCTAAGAAAAGAGGGTTTATAAAAGCGCTGTAGTCAACTGGATACAATGCATTCACAATGTTGTACTTGGAAACCTAAAGACAGCAGTGACCCTGAGAAGAGAAGATCTCTTTCAGAAGGGCTAAAAGGTACATAATCTTCTCATGCTGGGTTTCTCCTTCAGCCTGGGAATGTACCCAGTCTTATTGTAATTTGTTAAGCCATGTTTGGTTGCTATCTCTCGGAGGGAGGCCTGCTCTTTTCTGAAGGGAACCAGATGAGGAATATATCTGGGGGAGTGGTGAGATGGGGATGGGGACTGGGAGGAAAGGAGGGACAGAAAACTGTGGTCGAGATGTCATATATGAGAAGAATAAATAAGGAAAGGATTAAAACGTAAGTATCCTTCAATATATTCCAAGTATCGCCAAACCGAGTCAAATCTATATGTTTAGTGTATATCAAATACCAGGTACTCGTAAGTTGCTAAGGGATGTACATTGTTAAACACATGTTGTGGTGCCTTACTTCCACTGAGAAAGTCACAAAGCAGACAGTCATCATATAGGACAGTAAATATTATGTCATGACAATCTGAGCACACAAGATCCCTCATCCTTTCTTCTGGATGATGTAATTATATATTTATTATTTCCTCAGAAGGGGGATATGCCCATGGTAAATTTTCAATAAAAATATCTTCTAATTACAATGATTGTACTTTCGTTTTGCAGACTAAGAGTTTATTTTACAGAGTAAGCATCTCTATATAGGAGTAATGATCAAAGGCGTGGACTGTCAAGAGATAAAAATTCCATAACCTTGAAGTGACACAACACATATTTATGTTAATGCAGTCATATTTTGTAACTTAATGCCCATCGATGTTCAGTGCCTTTCCCTTTATTACATTTTAATCTATTTTCCCTTCTGTTTTTGTGTGTGTGTTTAATATGTTATTCTTGTATTATATTTCACACATGCACACACACACACACACACACACACACACACATACACACACAAATGTGAGATGGAGGTTTTGTTTTTTTAATGTATTTAAGTGGAGAGCTAAAGAAAGCCATGCATGATGTTCAGCCTGGGAGAGAATTCCAAGCTGAAGGGCAGGAGGGAAAAGGCTGAAGGAAGCTTGGTACTTGGTGATCAACTCTGTATGTGCACTGAGTGAAGAGCAACAGAATGAGAGTGTGAGAGTGGAAACGAGCTGCTGAGGTAGATGATCAGCTAGAGAGAGAGAGTTCTGAGAGTTCATGTCTCACCCTTGGGCAGTAAGAAGTTTTGCGATGACTTTAAGGGAGGAGGGGACACCATCAGGTTAGTCGTGTGGAGTCCTAGACCTCAGGGCAAGTAAGGATGATGTTAGGAAGCTGTTATCCAAAAATAGACTGGAAAGAACCAAAGGGGACTTTATGGAGGCAGCACAAGTAGAGACTGAATACAGGAGTAGAGAGGACTGATGGGAGCCCTGTAAGAGCCATGAGTGCAAATCTAAGCCTCAAGGAATTAATCATTCTTTTCTTTGTTAGCGATGCTAAGGAGCCAAGGCATATAGAACATTATGTGAAAATAGTAACAGAGTTGATAGTCGAAGATACCAACTATTTTACATGACAAAAAATTGTCAAACCTTGGAGGACACTTGACTACACTACCAGAAAGTAAGGGACAAAAAGAACCATTTAAACACGTTGAAAGCATTTTTAAGGCACACACACACATACACAGACACACACATACACAGACACACACACACACAGACACACACACAGACACACACACAGACACACACACACACACACACACACACACAGAGACACACACACACTGAAAGATACATTTGATTGGAGGAGTTTCATAAATCCTAAACGCAAAGAACCTCTTCTTTGATCTGTCTAACTTGATATTAATGTTTTCTTCTCTCTCTGTGTCCGTGACCCACTGAATCCCCCTGTGGCCTGAGGGTCCCTCTGCTGAGAGGCAGGCTCAGTGCATCAACATTTGGGAATTTTACTTCTTGAAAAACTTGTAGAGCCTTTGACACTAATTCACAGGAGATCCATGTCTACAGCCATCTTTACAAAGGCAATACCATGCAAATATAAATGCTAAGAGTGACAAAAATAAACATACTCAACCCTTGGGAATTTAAGCTGCCAAAAAGCATTATAATCATGTAAAGTAATTGAAATTCCCATGAGATATTTTCTTTATAATATATTGAAGTTTGGATTGCTTTTCAAATGCTACACAGAGCACACTCAGTTACATATTAATAAAACTCTCTCTACAGTTACCATCAAAGACTTGTTTCGTAAGGTGGTGTTTATGAAGTTCATGTTTTATGAAACTAAAAATGCATCCTTTGCATTTTATTTGTCACTATTACAGATGACAGTTTGGTTGGTGCAGTGTCCCTAAAACTTTGAAATCTATTACTGGGCAAATATAAAATAGCCTATGAGACATATAAATGTGTTTGATAGTAAATGAATTTCTCCCAACTGCAGGTAGATGTGTTTCTTGCTGATATCATAGGCAAGGAGCTAGAGCTGGCAAACTCACTTCTCTTCTTTGAGTGCCCAGATGTAGCCACAATAGTAGATGGAGCACTAATGTGGTTTCTTTGCTGCTGTGAGAACTTAGCTGATAGGCTGTGCTGAACTGGAAACTTCTAGTTTCTTGGAAAATTATGTCAAATGATGTTTTACTAAGGCACACAGGTGAAAGGATGTCTTGCTATAGGAGATATGTGAAAGAATGTTTTCCTGAAGCAGACACAGGTGAAAGGATGTTTTGAAATAACAAACACATGAAAGGACTCTTGATGAAGGAGTATAAATGGGACCCCACAGACTGAACATTTGTTTGGCTTGCTCCATCTTGCCATGTTTTGGGAAATATTTACAAAAGGACCGGCAGGCTTCCCACACTCCCCGGAGCTCCTGAGTCCCTTGGCAGATCATTGCCACACCAGCCCCATGCAATGACCATCCACCCTGCAGTCAGCCACCATATCACCCATCAACCCGGTAGAAACAAAACTCTTGAAGCTTATAAGTAACCAGTCAGATTCATGTATCAATAAAGTCTCAATTCACAAGATGCCAACACAATAGTTTCAGAACCAACTGATAATGATAAAAGCTGCCCACCTAGATTAGACAAATTATCCCAATTATTTTAACCTTATGATACCATAATATCTGTGGCTATCTAAAGCTACACTGGTTCAGGTTCTTCTTCCTGTCTGTCCTCCTTCATCTTGGCCTTCCTTTTCTCCTGAGGCATTCTCTGTCTCTGCAACTTTTAGCTCCGCCTCCCTTTTCCCTGTCCAATCACAGGCTTCCTGCTGCACTAATATTTTAATGTAATTGGACAGGGAAAAATCCTGTCACTTTGTTTTTTAATACAAGCTACATGGTTAGATTGGGCAGATCTACCACTACACTACAATATTCCCCAGCTATGAGATCCCTTAGAACTTGGGTTTTCTCCAGGCCATGTGCTTCTGCTCCATTGTCCTTCCGCCTCCCCATTGCCATTATCCTCTCTCCCTCCCTCTTTCTCCCCCAAACTTTTCATCTCCACCTTCCCTTCTACTGCCCAATCACCAGCTCTAGCCTTTAATTACAAGTTAAGGTGGGGAGAACCTTCACAAGAAGTCACCTGTATATGTGATTCACTCCTTGTCTGCAACCCTTCCCAGGAAAGCAGAATTAGCATCAAAATACAAGACCAGTGCTATCCACAACACTTCTTCCTGTCCAATTAAAAGACTCTTTTATCTCAGATACAAATCTTCGCTAACAACAGACATGTTGTTGGTTCACCTTACATAGCATTGTTGAGCTCAATTTGTGATGAATCTGACATTGAGAGAAACCCAAGAACTGCTCGTGAGGCCCTGGTGGCAGCTTGTGGAATCTGCGTCCTTGTCTCAGGGCACTTGGTATTCCTGCCTGGTATCTGCCTGCCTAGAGGATTGGTCTGCAGCTGCTGAGTCATATTCATATTTGATGTTTGCTACGGGGCTGAGCAGCTGACAAGGAAGATTGAACTCACCCCCAAGAACTATTGCTGAACAGGTCCACTTCCCACATATCCTAATAACTTTTCTCTTCCACTATCTCTGGTAGGTGGTAGGATACAGGAGAGGTTGAACCCTTATTAAAAGTAGGTTGCAAAAAAATTTATGACTACACTGTGCTGAGTAAGTGTTGGGCCTATAAAACAATGTTTCACTTCTTACTAAAAGGCAATCAAATAAAAAGTTCATCTAACTTTTAATCAAACTTGCAAAAGTAATATTTATGCAAATTTTAAATGGTAATGAATCTTTTAATCTTGTGCTTCTATATGAGTTGTATTTTAAATACTTGAAGTAATAATCAAGGCTTTGTATCATTTATAATGCTGAAATTTGAATATGTAAGAAAATACTATTAACATATGAATAAAATAGTGAATGAAGTCTCTGGAAATGTGGCTTAGTGTTGAATGAAAAATGAGTTTGTCAGTCTTTGAACTATGACTTTAACCAATACAGATCGTTATGAAGGATGTATCATTAGAGAGGTGACACATGTAAAGCTATTGCAAACAATCGGAGTAGCTGTGGAAAGAGTGAACTAGAAAGATTTTTGATATTTAGAATCGGTAAATTGGTATAGCTCACTAAAATACAAATAGCAAGCAAACCAATGCCACAGTTTTAAAAGACACATATCTCAAGTATCTTTACGGTTTCTTCAGGTGCTTTTGTCGCCGTTCAGCCTTCCCTGCATCAGGAGGAGTTCCTGAGCATTAATCAAACTGCCCTTGCAGTTTGGGACACCTATGATCTTCTTTCCTTTCTTTACCCTCTTCTATGTGAGGTCAAGAAGATTGCTATGCCAAGGTGATTTTGACATTCAGGGGCCATTCATAATCCTCTAACATTTGTCCACTGATGTAGTAGCTAGAGTGAACTGCAGGCTCCCAAGTCTTAGCTGGTGTAGCTTCTACCTTCTTGCGACTCTGAATAACCGATGCCCAGTGCTGATTTGTAGTGGATATGAAGCATGGATAAAAAATTACACTAATTCCAAGAGTTTTGGTGATTGGTTTGTTATCATAATGTAGATAATGTGACCTAGATTCCCTTATATCTAAGTAGAACAGCGATGCTGTGTTACCCTGTCATAGTGTTCCCTATTGCTCTCCTATGTCTTCCTTTGTTTTCGTCTTATCCCTCTGTGTGACTTTATATACAGAATAAAAGTTAATCAATCCAGGCCCAAACAATAATGTCTACCATTTCTTTGTAATCTATCAGAAACATAGAAATACTATATTATGTCTATATGTGTGTCAGGGTGACTATTATTTAAGAATGGCTTCATATTTAAAACATGAAAATATGAAGTATTTAGCAGAATCATGCTATTACAGTCTCTGAATTGTAGAATGACTCCAGAACTCTATAAGACTCACTGTTTAGGAAGTCACCTCTCTGAACAAATAGAATTTTTATTACACTCAGCTCTTACGGACCCCATGGGACATTCATGCAGAGATGTGAACATTTGGGAATTTTTATCTACTTATGAGATGTTTCAAGCTTCAGCTTCAGCTGTCTGCTGCCTTTTGCCCTCCTTGACATAGTGAACTATCTCCATTCCCTTCCACAAGGTTTCAGTGTAAGAAAGATTATACCTGGGTTCATGGGAGGTAACTGAAGGCAAAGGCTCAGTTATTTGTGATGGAAATGCCCTGGTAGATATCGATGATAAGGATCAAGATTTTGGCTTGATTCTTTCACCTCCTCTACCCCTTCCCATGGCTATCTTGGCAGTCTTGTACCTATTTGTGAACCTCAAAAGACCACCAAGGAGCCAACTCCAATGCTCAGGCTTGGGTTTACCACTGAGGCTGACACAGCAAGACAGAAAGGTGAATCCCTGAGCCCTATTTCAAGCAAGCATTTATAATAGTAAGCAAACAGACAAGGGGGTTTCTAGCCTGGCACACATCTTATTGGGGGGCTACTATGGAATTTTGTTACTCTTTAAACTAACTGACTGGTGCTGGGAGCACAACCATAAACTTAACTTCTGCTTTCTTCATGATTGGTTGGTTGGAAGTGAAGTGGCAGAGGCAAACTTACTAGAGAGTAACCTGGAGACTAGTACTAGGCACAGGTTTGTTTGGTAGTAAGTGGTGCTAGATGAAACCTTGTTGGGGAATAACCTCGAAACTGGTGCTAAGTTCCAGCTTGTTGGTTAACTTGAGTTCAACCTTAGGTCAGGTTCTCTAAGATGGAGTCTGAATTCAAGATCTGGTCTCTTCAGTAGCATCTTACATGTTAAAAATCTGTGACAGACAGGTCTAAAATTAAGTAACCCTGAGTGGGACACGCAATAGCTCAGTTGTGGAGACAAAGAACTAGAGATCAATCTCAGATTCTCTTTGGATAAATGACAGTATAAAGTTTATTCGTTTTAAGATTTTAAAACTACAACAGTGTGGACTATAACTTGTAAGTTTTTGGAAAGCACAAAGTTCTAATTCAACCAAAAAGCATGTGTGTGTGTGTGTAAGTTTTTTTTTCAGCAGTAGGTTCCAATGTGTTTTGAAATATTGTTTTGTTCTCCAATAGGTGCCATTTTTAGTTTTCCCACAGGCTATTTATCTCAGGACTAATTTGCCCCTTCTCATAGAAGAGACTAAAACTGAATCATCTAATAATAGATAATCACCATGCAATAATCGGCAATAACTATTACTGTTTATTCACTAGTATCTAAAACTAAAAGAAAAGGCTTCTGTTAAAGTTTTGTTTGTTGACATGAACATTGCCTACTTCATGGTCAGATGTAGGTACCATGGTTTTCATTTTGCTTATGAGGAATCTCAAGTCCTAAAGGGTCAATCATGCTTCCCAAGACCATGAGGATAATAAGTGGAACAGCTGATTACCAAGTTAGCTCTGTCATAGTTTCTTTCCTTGTGTTTCAATCCTGAGAGAAACCAGTGGTATCTCACACTTACAGGGCAAAGTACAGATACAGTATAAGTAACTTTCTTCTGGCCATGTGAAAACAATTTGTGAACTTAAGACCCCCCCTCAGCTCTGAATTCGTTACAATGTATTTAACAGAAGAAGGGTGTGATTCTTAAATGCTATGCTACCATCAAAATCATGTAACTATAGCGGATACACTGTTTCCATCTAATAGTTGATTTTCATTCTTCCTTACAGATTATTGTAATAATGCCCTAAAGAGAAAGTGGTGTGTTCAAATGCCACAGTGCATGTAGGTTGTCCCTTTTGTCTCCTATTGGTACTCACTGTTTTCTTAGCTTTTGTGATGACTCTTTAAAAGATCTGACTTGGAGTTTTGTCTAAGTGTTATCCGGTTAAGTTTATGTTTCCTCATGAGGAAGTAACGTTGGCAGACGTTTCACAAAGTGATCTCTGTGTTCACACTGCATTCCATTATGTAAGAAATGATTATAGTTGCTTCTAGTCTTGGTCACATTAATTTTGATCAAATGATTAAAGTGGTCCCCACCATGATTCTGCAGTAGGGTTATTTATTCTCTTTTGTAGTGAATGTCATTTCCTGTGGAAGGCTTTCAAAAATGATGTATCCAGAATATGACCCGTGAATTTTTGTTAATTACACTGATTGCTTCCTTTCACTTCATTTATTCTACCCTATCATTGATGATTTCGATGCTTAAATTGTTCTGGATTTGTCATTCATGCCGGAACTTTCATCTTAACATCTTAAGCATCCTTGATTCATCCTTTCTTTTATTAATTTTTGGCTCAAGATGATGTTTGAAATCATTCTTATAATGAGATCTTAAACCTGTCAAGATATTAGCCATTTATCCAGTAAGCCTTGGTCATCTTTACTGGAGAATGATATTATAAACCAAATTTGGGATTGAAGCATATTCATAGTATCTCAGTGAAAAGATCTGAAAATAAAAAAAAAGGCCTTCTTCTTGAAGCTCAGATTTGAACATGCCAAGCCAGACACATGTCTACAATGCCCTCACTGCTGGTATTCATGCCAGGGGATCTTTCATATGGATGCTCCCCCCCTGTCCTTAATTCTGGACACTCGTCTCTACATTTAGCCACTCCCCTTTATGGATATCACTCCATCCCACTTAGATGTTTGTGTCAGGAAGACAGGCTGCTTTCTCAGGAACATGCTCCTTAACCCTTATCCTACAAGATAGTTCACAGTGAACTATTGAATTTCACACTGCACTCAGGAGTCTTTTAGACAGTTGTGTATAATATTTTATATTGTGTATAATAATTTAACTTATGTTAAAGATGCATTCATTCAGAACTATTATTACATGCACATTTGCATGCAACATCTTTCTATTGAGTATGCACATAAGGTTTTCTTCCCGATCTCCTTTGTAGATTGTGTTTCTTCATATGTGTGTTTGTATATGGTCTCCTGGTATTTGTAAATATGTAAATATATATGTATGTATATATGTATTCATTCTTGTGTGTGTGTTTGTGTGAGCACCTGTGAAATTCTATAGTGTGTTCCTCATAGTCGAGTTGCTGGGTTTTTAGTAACACTAATGTTTACACTTATAAGAGAACATTATGTATTTTTTTGATTTTTAAATGTTTTCAATTTAATAATTCATTTGTACTAGTCCTTAATAATCCATCTTCATAGTCACATCTTCATTTCATTAACAGTCATCTTAGACACACCTTCTGACAAGACTTTCAACATCATGACAAGAAACTATGCCTTCAGGAGCATGTTTATTGTGTTTGAGATGATTCATCCGTGCTTTCTGAGCTACAAAGGTAGAAGGGAATCCTCTCGTTACAAACTGATAGAGGTAACACATTTCCACAACAGCATGAACCACATACTCAGAAACAGATCTGGGCTTAATACAAATGACATAATTCCTAGTCATCTACAACTACTTTCATAACTTCATACAGATAATGAATTAGGCTAAGATGCATTATAATATTTGGTAGACTTCAGGACCAGTATCCTTAGTACATCACAAAATACATTTTGATATCCCAAAGAAGCAAGACTTGCAAGTAGGCATTTTAAACATGACTAATCTACAGCTACAAAGTTCTACTCTTGGTAGCTTTTACCTTTGTGGGGAGTCTCCCAGTCTCCAAAGGCTTAAGACAAGAGTAGAATCAGTATAACATACACAGAAGCAAAGTACCTCTTCCAACTTAGATTCCAATCAAATCTGTATAAAAGCCTCAAATTATTCCTCCAGTTACTAAGCATCTTGGCAGTGTCAGACTATTTGTTTTTAAAACCTAGGTGCTAAGACATTCAATTATGGACTTAATTAGATGTGCCCTCCTCATGGTTAGATTTAGGGATCTTTTTGGATTATGACAGAAATATTTTTTTTGCTTCAGAAATACCTTAGCAGTTCCTGGTTCTTTGTTCTTCAATATACAATTTAGCGTTAGCTCCTCATCTTTTTTAGAGAGCAGTTTTAGAAGTTTGATTGTTATATTGAATTAATAAATCAATTTTCATAGAATTAAAATCCTATTATTTTATAACTTTGTATCCTCGAGCAATTTATTGCTCTCCATTTATATAGATTTTAATGTCTTTCAATAAACTTTTACATTTCAATGTAAGTTTATATATCTTTGGTTAATTTTATTCTTAGATACAAAATATCTTCCATTGATTTTATAATGGGTCATTCAAGAAGTTACATATTCTAAATCATAATTACTAGTGTACATAAGCATAAATTTTTTCTGTATTACTCTTGTGTATCTAGTAAACTTGCTATACATGATCATAAATTCTAATGCTTTATAGGAAAAAACCTATAAATATGTGTTGTATTTCTTGTTTTCCATTCTTCAAGTTCCTTATTATCTGACTTTCATCATCCAGAATCATGTAATCCCTTTAAAAAATGACACTGGTTCTAAGTAGCAATAGAAGGTGTGCCTAGCTTTTTATTTCTTTGACAATTTCATATGTGTATACAATGAAATTTAACTATCCCTGTATTGGTTAAGGGGTTTTGTTTTTGTTTTTGTTTTGTATTTTGTTTGTTGTTTGTTTGTTTTGTCAATTTGCTACAAACTAGGATCATCTGGGAAGAGTGAACCTCAGCTGAAGTTCTTGATCCATGATTGATATAAGAAGACAAAACCAACTGTGGGCCAGAGCCCTGGATGGTGTGAGAGAGAAAGCTGATAAATCCAAGAAGAGTAAGTCAGTATGCAGCACCCCTCTGTGGTCTCTGCTTTAGTTCCTGCTTCCAGGTTCATGCCTCGAGTTCCTGAGCCAATTTCCCTCCGTGATGTATTGGAATGTATAAATCAAACAGGCACTTTTCTCCCCAGTTGCTTTTTGTCTCGCTGTTTTCTCATGGCAATAGAAAAACAAACTAGAACATCTCCATTCCCCTTACTTCTGATTCTAAGGATATTCATAAAATATCCATTAATGATGATTCTTGCATTGTATTTCTGATAGAATTTTGTTAGGCAAGTAGACCCACTTTTGCTCTTAGTGTATAACAATAATATGCTTTATGATTTTTTTCAAAGAAAGAACTAGTCTTGTCTATGGACATTGTTTTCTTTTTAACTTTGTGATATAAATGTTACAAATAGTATGTATACAAAGGGACAAAGGCCATCAGTTTAGTTTTTGTAAATTTTAAGGACATTGCCTCTTATATGTTGATTGAAAATTTTAAAGAATTTGTAGATATAAGTGACTTGCTATTAGTAGTTGGGGTAGAATGTAGCTAGAAGCTTTTTGTGCTTCATTTTTTTTTCTAATGAAATAATGTGAGACATTTCTGTGGTGCTCCAACCTCCCATGCACCATGTTTGCTTATTCCTGGAGGGAATAAACATGTTCTCTATGACTGGGAAAGAGTCCTTCATGCCTTCCTAACAATCCAGCTGTAACCCTGGGACCTCCACCACTGAAAGTAAGAAATAGCCTCTAATTTCTCATTCCTCGATATATGGATATGTTTATATACATAGTGTTGTTCAAACTGTCTTTGAAAATGGTTTTAATTGTTGAATACATCCTATTTAATATTATTTTTGAAAATTTCCTGATGTCTATAGGATTTTGTCTGTTTCTGTAATCTTTAAAAGAATGTTGTTTTGAATGTATCCATCCTCTTAATTAATATCTTTGCTCCCTACCTTAGAGTTACTTTGTTGTTTTCAATTTCTTCCATTTTCCTTTGGTTTTATTGATTTTCAGTTTGACTTAAAACACATACTTACAATAATTCTATTAGCCTTTCTAGCACAAGTATTTAAAATGTATTTCCTTCTTAGAACTTCTTTTACTATGTTTCAATAATTTTGATTTGTGATATTTTGTTATGATTGAGCTCTTATTATGTTAAACTTAGCATTAGTATTTCCTCCTGAACTTATTAGAAATTTAATAGTGTGTATTTGTTGACTTTTCATCTCTCTTGATGATTTTTTTTCCCCAATGGCCTGGTCTGAGTTTATCCGATTGCTTGTGTCCTCTTTGAGGTTATTCATTATTGTTAGTAGAAGCCTTTACAAGTCTTCATCTGGCATCTTACCTGATTCATTGTTCTTGAGCTCAGGAGTAGAGTAGTTATGATTTCTGGAGGAGTCATTGCTCTGTCTTTTCCTGTTTCTCAAGTTTCTTTCTTGTGATTTGCACATCTGTTGGACTGACGATTTTTTCTGGATTCCCTGGCTTGGGTCTTGTTCAGCAGCTTGTGATGTGCACATCTGTTGGACTGATGACTTCTTCTGGATTCCCTGGCTTGGGTCTTGTTCAGCAGCTTGCTCTGAAGGCTCAACCCAAAGTTTGTTTTGCCAAGAAGGAAACACGCTGCTTTGAAAATTAATTTTGATTCCTCTTTGCCTGCTTAGTGCCTACATGTTTGTACTCCACCATGATGGAAACAAATATGCTCAGTTCCCCACCATTTTAATGTTTATGTTTTGTTTTTTTCTTCTTCTTTTTTTTGGTATGGAATTTGAATGTTTAAATATATACTGGCAATAAGGTTTTCTGTTATTGTATAAATTATATTACTCTATATACCCCCTCTCCCATAAAGCATCTCTCTTTCTCTCTCTTAATTTTATGTTTATCAGCACATGTTGCCATTTTCAGACATACCAGGAGGGGGCACCAGATCTCATTACAGATGGTGTGAGCCACCATGTGGTGGCTGGGATTTGAAGTCAGGACCTCTCAAAGAGCAGTCAGTGCTCTTAACCATTGGGCCATCTCTCCAGCCCCAAGCACACCTTGTGTGAAGGCTCATTCTGTTTGAAGTTAATATGGACATCTCACTTTCAACTTTAAAATATCTACCCATGTTGTGTGGTCTTCCTAAACAGATGTGAATGCCTGTGTCCTTGTCTTACATATGGCACCAGTAACAGACCGAAGAGACATGTCTATCCACAGCTAGGCTGGTGAACAAGTTTGCTGAGGTGAGTCACAGGAGCGTGGGTGACACATAAGACGCTACACATTGTAAAGCGGGCCCCCACGCCCCTTACACCAGCAACACTTCAGGAGCTGAATCTTTACAGCTCCAGTAAGACCTGCCAGTAGCTTCTCCCTGAGAACCTACCCACCCCTGCAGCTGTTTTAACTTTTCACACTTTAGGGAGGGGGTCTTGTGAATGTTATATGTTTTTAAATTTCCTGATGCTTATACATTTAATTAGAGCTTTCAGTTTTATAAATGTTCTTCCTCTCCCCAGGAAGGGATAGTTCAATTTGAAGAAATAACAACCCAATAATCTAATTATTCTTTTACTTTCAACTCATTTCACAGCCTTGTATATAATGTCTTTTTTCTGAAACAATTTAGCTGCCCTTTTTTTTTCTCTAAATCTAAATAGAAGATCATTAGATTATCTTATCCACATTTGTATATTATGTTTTACAGTATCTTATGTGTTAGAGTATCCATAAAACTCAGTTGCATATTTGTGAGAAATAGGATAAAAGACAATGACACCTTAAAATTATTATGAAGATAGTGTTAAGCAAATTATTGGCTTCTTATTCAAGAAATGTGGTGATGTATTGATAACAGCTGATCTAACCTAACACAAATATCTTTGCATAGAAGTTCTAAGCTACTTATATGAGCTATGACAAGATTCTACATACTCCTATGATTCCACATTGTATCTATCTGTTCATTTTTCTTTTCTTTTTATAATTAAAAAAATAATTGGTTTCTTCCTTTGTGTTCTTTTTTAGGAGTGATGTTTTAAAATTGCATTCTTAGGCTATGCTTAGGAGTATATATTTACACATATAAATTTTCATGTATATATGTATTCATAAGAATGCACACATATATGCATATATATGCATATATGTATGTATATGAATATAAAATTATGCATATATGTAAATATAAATGTAAATGTAAATAAATATATTTAACATATATAATTATATATCATACATTTTGGATGATATTTTAAATGTATATCATATATAAATATAAATTTATATATTAAATATAATATATGCAATATAATAAATATACCTGTAAATATAAATTGATATATAAATATGTGTATATATAAATTTATATTTGTATACAAATATATACTGAAGAAAAGGTCATGCATTTCAAGAAGCATAGGATGGGTATATGGGAGAGTATAGAGGGAGATAAGGGAAAGGAGAAATGTAATTAAATTATAAATAAAGTAATGTAATCGAATTATGTTCTTGCATATATTATCTTTCTTCCATACAACTGTTTTGGAAGTCCTACAATATTTTCCTATAAATTAATTAATTAATAAACACAATATTGAATTTTTTCCCAATATAAGACTCTTAAGTAATACTAAATCAATTTTCCTCTCCTTAACTTGCATGCCATTGTTGTCTAGTGTTTCAGGTGTCATTCATAACCTCCCCAGATCTTTCCACTATATATATATGTGTGTGTGTGTGTATGTGTGTGTATGTACATATATGCATATATTATGCAAATGTACATTTGGTATATTTACCAATTGTAATGTTTCAGATTGAGGCTGCCTCTCTTGGACGACTTTCTTTCTTTGGGACATCTGCTCCCATCTAACCATCTGGGCATAGTTCCGTTGTCGGTCAATGGTTTTCTCTGTCAACTTTGGCTGCTCTAATTTTACTATGGCATAGCGCTTGTGGATTTGTTTTTCTGTATTTGCCTTATTTTATGTGCATTCATATTTCCATGAATTCTCAAGCTGTAGTAGATGTTTCTTTAGACTACTGAAATTGTTCTAGCTGAATATGTGGTGCTGTTGCGTTTGGACAAAGTTCTGAGTTGTTACAGAAAACCGAACTTTCAGTGCAAAGATCATTACTATATATTCTGATTTCTGCCACTTCACATCACTGTGTGTTGTACACAGTTCTTCTTAATTGCATGACCAGCATCAAGTAGTCCATAAGCCTTAATGTTTCTTCATATGAACAATATCAACCCTGCTTGATGTGCGCTTGGAACACTCTTCTGTTCCTTCTACTAAGACTTAGGAAAAGACGCCTGCACTTAAATATTGATTAGCTTCCAGGCTTCTGCTGAATGGCTGCCTTTTTAAAATCCTAAGACCACATATATAAAGCAGCTGTTAAAAGAGCTCAGTAGCCTTCACACATTAACGATTTTCCTTTATTCTTAGGGTTCTGGTTCACTAACAAGCTTGTCTTTTGAAGGTCCTTTGTTGCGCGTGTTCCTGCCGGTTGCCCATGGATTTCAGCTGTGGTTGCCACATATGTTAAAGGCTGTATTCTAGAAAGTAAAAATAAAAATAAGACCCTTCTGGGAGATTTTAGTTTGGAACAGAGTACATTGTTTATTAAAATTAGTATTTAATATTGTCATTCTTAGGACATAGATGATGTACTAGTTACTTTTGAATTGTTGATCAAGATTATTTAAAGAAGGAAGGGCTAATTTGACCTTTTGGTTCCATGATCATCCCAGGGAAGTGGTAGGCATAGCAGCTGGAGTACTAAGCTGAAAGGTCACATCTTGGACCAAAACCAGAAAGCAGAGAGAATGAAATGGGAGTCTTTAAGCTCACAAAACCTGTCACAGTGACTCACTTCCTACAGAAGGCTATGCCCCCTAAAGCTAGGAGAGAGTACCCCCAGCTTGGAACCGAGGGTTCAAATGCCCAAGACTATGGGGGGACATCTCATTCAAACAACCAGATTCCACTCCCTGACTACCAAAGGCTTGTTGTATCTATAAGCATGCATACATATCATAATGCAAAATGCATTTAGTCCAGCTTCAAAAGTACCCAAAGTTCCGCAGTCTGGATATTGTTTTAAATTTCAAAGTGTCTTATGAGACCCAAGGGGATTAATTGTAATCCCCTGTAAAATCAAAAAGTAAATTGTGGGCATAATTTTTTTGCAACCTACTTATAATAAGGGTTCAACCTCTCCTCTATTCTACCACAGCAGATGTAGTGGAAAAGAAAAGTTATTAGGATATAGGGCGAGTAGACCTGTTCAGCAATAGTTCTTTGGTGGTGAGCTCTATCTACTTTCTTAGCATTTCAGTACTGTAAAAAACATCAAATACAACTCAGCAGCTGCAGACCAGTCCTCTAGGCAGGTAGACAGCACACAAGACCTGACAGCTACAGTCCAGTCCTTTCCACTGGCAGACACCAGGTATGAAGCAGCAGCTGTAGTTCAATCCTGAATAAATTGCAAGACTCACCAACCTGCCTGAGGTGAAGTCATGGAAGAGGCAAGCTGCTGCAGGAACCTCACAAGCAGTTCTTGAGCGAGTTTCTCTCAATGGTGTCATTACCCAAGTTGAACTCAATAACTCGAGGTAAGGCGAACCAGCACAACCATGATGTTAGTTAGCAGAGAATAGCAAGGCAAAGCAAACCCAACCAATGCACCATGCTCATCCCCCACTGCCTGTATGGTCCTTTCTTGTGTTTGATATATCAGAGCATCCTTTCACCTGTGTCTGCTTCAGGAAACCATTCTTTCCTGTGTCTGCTATAGCAAGACTTCCTTTTACCAGTGTGCCCCACCCAGCAAACCATCATTTAACATAACTAACTTTTCAAAGAAACTAGAAGTTTGTACTTCAGCAAATTGTATACTACCAACATATAATACAATGGCATATAATATATGTTACTATTCTAAAGAGGAATTGGGGCATAATGAGGAAATAAGACCAAAACCCATCAGCAAAAACTCCAAATGTCATAGCACCATGTCTGGTATCAAAGAGCTTAGATTCCCTTTCAACTACGCCGACTTGAACATACTTCTGTCTATTGAGCTGGTTTCACTCCCTGCATTCAGCTCTCTTTGGCAGATATTTCATGGCTCTGGTGTCCTCAACATCTTGAGGTCTCCACTGAAAATCAGTATTCACTTTGACAACTTTGCACAAATGGCCCCTCAGGTCCTCTTTCCCTCTCAGGGAGTTCATGCAGAAATTCTCCTGCCACACATTAACTAGTCTCAGTAACTTCCATGACCCTCTTACTTTTATTTTATTTTTTATTAAATATTTTCTTTATTTATATTTACCTCTTACTTTTATATCTTTCAATACTATAACGCAAGCACTATGTGGACAATACTGACACATATGGCAACCAGCTTTGATGGACTTTGGCCCCCTTGAATCACATTATCAGTATCTATTGATTGCAGCTTTCTGTGAACAGAAAATACCTTATAATCTTCTTTACAAGTTGGAAGCTTAGCTGAGTGGAATCTTGTCCTGAGGGTACCCTTCTTTGCATTACTGTTCCAAACTCATGACCTCTCCATTTGGCAATAATGTCCTTAGGTATTGCAGCCTCTTTTCTTGCAAAACTTTGGCTGTAGCATTAAGCTTGCCAGCATTCTTTTTGTCTCCAAATTGTAAATTTTTTATTTCTTTTCCCCTCCATGATCCACATTGCTTTCAGCACTGTTGTCTTCTGGGTTCTACTAGGGCGGCCTATTAAGCTCTGTTTACAGCATTTAACTGCTTTTTTGGTCTAAAGTCTCAATGTCTTCCATATTCTTCAAAAAAAACAAAAACAAAACAAAACAAACAAACAGAAAACAAAAAACAACAGTCAGGTTCTTTACAAGAGTCTATTTCTGCTACCAATCTCTGCATAAGTTACTTTTCTATGTTTATGATAAAATACCATACCAATGCAATGCATAGAAGGAAGGGTTGACTTATGCTTATTGTTCTAGATGGATAAGAGTCTATGATGATAAAGTGGACTCATGAGAGTGATGGCAGGAAGTGAGGTTTTTTTTTTTTTTTTTTTTTTTTTTTGTCTTCAAACTGTAGGTGTCAAGTACAAAGAATGATACAGGAGTAGCTCATGTCTTTGAGCTCTCAAAGGCCACTCCAGTGACTTGCTTCCTACTGTAAGGCAATATACCACTTAAGCCTACTCAAACACTGTGACCAACTGAAGACCCAATAATCAAATGCCTAAGACTATGGGGAACATCTCATTCAAACACATCAAGTGTGTTTTGCTCATATTAACTATTTACTCTCCATTCTGTGTGCCTACTGTATCACCCTCATAACATCGTATCTTCTTTTCAAAATCCAGTGAGCTTAATCAGTTCTGATCCTAAGAGTGGATGTAGGGCTATCCACCAGAACACGAGCAATCTACCAGAAGCCACTTCCCTGAAGATATCTGGCTTTCCCTGCCCACTTGACTTCTGATAATGCTCATTGGCTATGCTGGAATTTTCACTGGCTTGATCGTGTGCAGGTCTTGTCCAATCAATTAGAGTCCCTGTGAATTCCTGAATACATTTACTCTGCATTCATACCAGCTTCAAGTATGTATGAACTGTTCTTCACTGAAAAAGGAAGTGTTGCTGATGATAGTTGAGATCTGTACCAATGCATGAACATAGAAGTGAGTATTTAGAAGGCTGTTGGATACTAAATCTGTTTAACAGAGTAATGGTTGTTTGCTCTTCCCTACCATGGATGACCACTGTAGCCTAGGATTGTTGGCAGAATTTGAGTACTGGGCATGAACATTAACCTGTAGAGCAAGTCTCAAAGCCAGCCAGAATGTAGTTGGTTAACCTCTATAACATTCATGCCACTGTTAAACCAGTGAGCATATCCAGTTATATTAATCATTATTGTAGTTAGCAGGGTTCACAGCTAGGTAAAAGTATTGATAACTATTCTTTTTTTTTTTTTTCTGAGACAGGGTTTCTCTGTGTAGCCCTGGCTGACCTGGAACTCACTTTGCAGACCAGGCTGGCCTCAAACTCAGAAATCTGCCTGCCTCTGCCTCCCAAGTGCTGGGATTAAAGGCGTGTGCCACCACGCCTGGCATTGATGACTATTCTTGCTTAGCCAGTTGCATAGCGCTGAGGGATTATGAAAGCTTAGGAGTAGGAAGGAAGTTTGCACGTTAGTAACTACTTGATATCTCAGTGCTTTATGACTCAGGAATAGGATGTGTTGAGCAACAGTGCCTTACCGTCTAGTTCTAGTGGACATCAAACAGCAGTGGTAATAATCTGGGTTTTTGTTGTTGTCATTCTGTGGGAGAGGATCTGCGGGAACCCCTGATCAAACGGCAATATTTCTAACCCGGTCTTGGGCTTTTTGTCTGATAAGGGAAGGCATCAGAGAGAATCTGTATTCATCTATATAGGGTAAACCCACTTATACACTTGAAAAGCATTCTTTCATTCTCACAAAGACTTAAGGCAGGAAATGAAAGATATTATGTCTATTTCCTTAAGTCATTTCAGAGTCTAAGGAGATGGTTCGGTGTTTAAGTACTTGCATTCGTCTTTCAGAGTACTGAAAATTCATTCCTAGACCCTATATTGGGGACTCAGAACCACCTGTGACTCCGTTTCCATGGGGGATCAGATATTTTGTCTAGACTTTAGGGCACATGCACTTATGTGCATCTAGCCACAAACAAATAGCACATGTATATACATGTATATACATAATTACTTCTTTTTTAACATGCACCCTCTCAAAATGATCACTATATCACTAAGGTTTTTACTGTCTAGGGAAAAAACACATTTACCCGTATTTTTTAACTCACAAGAGTGGTTTATTCAATCAAATACAGTAGTAGCACAAAGTGGCATTTGAGTAACTAGTGGAATTAACAGATGATAGTTCAACATGAACAGTGGAAGCGCTTTGTTGACTTAAGGCTTTTTTCTTTTGTGCTGATTTTCACAAAGTGGTATACATTAAAACACCATTGGAAGATGTGCCTCAATCACTGAAATGGCATTACTCACCATATAAAAGTTAAGCACATTTGTATAAACAGGATACAAGTAGAGTGCATGAATTATAGTCCACGACAGCTTTCCAGCTGCCTTTGTTTAGATTTGAAGTCGGTGATGGCAAACAGCAAAATCCCAAGAAAATAAAATGACAGGAGCAGATGAACCCCACATCCTGGTGTCCGCTTCTATTCTCTGTAACCTCAGGATGCAGAGTTTTGAAGCTATTATTTCCCTCTGTTGGAATGAAAAGACTGACATTTTGTTCAAAACCAGACAAGATAATAGGAAATGGATCACGATAGAGCTCCTGAAGTACAGATGAGCATGGATTTACATTTTATATGAGATTTTTATGAGAGTGATTTAAAATGGGTTTTAAAGTAGGCAATGCTAATGAATGCTCATCTCTCTGTTTTGACCTTGGCTAGTGCCCCTGCTCAGCTGGGGCCTCTCATGGTAAAGTGATAATAGTGTATTCTCAGCACCAGCTTGGCTTTGAAACAGTTCTGCTCTCTTTTGAAAGCTCAAAGCTGCTTTCATCTGAGTACTATTGATGAAGAAATTATTCTTTCAGATAAAGCAAAGAAGACGAAAAGAAAAATGGGCAAGTTCCATAAGGGGGATCAGCACTGTAAAAGTTGCATTTCGAAAGAAAAACCCTGTTTCTTTACTTTTAATGGAAGCCTATTAAAAGGTGGAAGAACCATTGTTCTTGGCTTTCTTTGTAGCCATCACCATATTTTTCTGAATCCATGTAATTTGCATATATCAATGATTACAGCAAAGGGCACTGTGTGTCTTCTGCATAATTAATCATACCTCCCTAGAGACTCATTTTAGAAGATCAGGAGGGAATCGGCATCCACAATAATAGCTGAGAAATTGGTACTAGAATCCGAATTCTCTGCTCTTCAGACTCATTTGTTCATCACATAAGGTTGGAGGGTTACCCTAGATCTTTGTTTCACAGTTTTGAACTTGAGTTATAGCTGCCCTCTGTCTCTGCCCACTAGAAGGATGGATTTAAGATGTTTAAAAATGCTTTAACACCTAATAAAACAGTCTAGTGATCAACTACTAAGGTTGGCTAACTCTTAGGACAGTGCAGATAAGTATTGTACTGGCTAGTTTTGTACCAACTTGACGCAGGCTGGAGTTATCACAGAGAAAGGAGCTTCAGTTGGGGAAATGCCTCCATGAGATCCAGCTGTAAGGCATTTTCTCAATTAGTGAACAAGGGGGAGGGCCCCTTGTGGATGGGACCATTCCTGGGTTGATAGTCTTGGGTTCTATAAGAGAGCAGGCTGAGTAAGCCAGGGGAAGCAAACCAGTAAAGAACACCCCTCCATGGCTTCTGCATCAGCACCTGCTTCCTGACCTGCTTGAGTTCCAGTCCTGACTTCTTTTGGCGATGAACAGCAACTTGAAAGTGTAAGCTGAATCAACCCTTTCCTTCCCAATTTGCTTCTTGGTCATGATGTTTTGTCCAGGAATAGAAACCCTGACTAAGACAAGTATCATGGGCCTCTCATGTTCTGTTGAATTATTCTTCCCCATTAGGTTGTTTTCAAACACTGATTACTGAAAATTATCCTAAGAATAAATGGCTGGTCTTAAAAATATCACCTGCAGAAGACACTTAGTTCCAGTTTAGCTTCAACCATTATAAAATCAATTAAAATTGAACTTGGTATTTTCTACAGCACTTTCTTAATGGTAAGCAGATACAGAATAACAATCAGAGGCTTAATTCTCCCCATTGGATTTAAAGGGAGAAAACTTCTAGCTTTCCCATTTCTTGGCGCATCTACTTGAAACCATACAATTGTTAGCTTTCTCTTTGTCTCTTTGAGATGTATGTAGATCTCATTTTCTGAATGAAATGGGACTGTTGCTTGTTATAAAACCCAAAATGTATGTTTGGGACCTGGGAGCTATCCTTTTGAAATGTGGTCATCGTGTAAGAAATATTAACTGCCTATTGGACAGTTAACTGTAATTGGACATCTACAACTGGGCTTATCATCACTCATGTTTCTGGCCTTAGGTAATTGGACATCTGCAACTGGGTTTAGCATTACTCCTGTTTCTGGCCTTGGGAGTCATAACATGTGATCCAAAGGCCAGATTTGGCCACTGGTTTTTGATAAGCCAATTGAACAGAGCCAATTAATAGAGAAGCAATGGAAGGAGACATTGACTGTGGCCACCTTGGGAAAGAGGATAAAGATCCAGTGAACACCCAAGTCCTCCTTCAGCATCCTAGCCATTGTTCAAGTTAAAGTTTAAAAAGAAGTTCTTAGTTTTAAAGGCCAGTTGCCTAAGCAACCCGCCCAAAGTGTGTTCCCCACCTCTAACAACCATTGTACGATCAGCTGATAAGTTATAAGACTTTCTCCTGGAGTTAAATTCCTTCTCTGGATTACCCCAGAGTCTCAACTATTTCTTCCCCCAGCTGGAGGTTCCTAGTGAAATTCTAATTTCCTAGGAAATTAGACAATTGTTAAACAATGACAGCAATCCCAGTCACTGAGAGGTGCTCAATATTAATGTCTCTAAAACACACTCATTCCTGACGGACATCTAGTCACACTCAGGCATTCCTCAGGGTTCTTTGCTGCCATCCAAATGCCTTTTAGGAAGAACCTTCAAGTTTTTAAAAGATGTGAAGGAAAACTCCAGACAAGAGCCCTAGCTTTCACTGACCCTTCTGCAAGGCTGACTGACTAATTAGAATTTCAGTGATATCGAGGGATTGGAATATTGCAGGTCCAGAGCCTAATTATCTTTGGGACATCGTTAGTCAATTTAATAGCCTCTATTGCTTCCCCTGGACCAGACTCAGTATCTCAGTGTCCACTGGGTAAGTGACCATTGGGAATCTCTAAAGAGACTTGCACTTAACCAAGGGGCTAAGAATACTGTCAAATGCCATCGTGGCCCATACCAGAGTTTTCCCCACTTTGTTATAACATGTATGGAAGATTCCAGAAAGAAATGGCACCTTCATCTGAACCCTGTGAGATTGATTGGCTAACTATAAAATGACTCTGTGTGTGTGTGTGTGTGTGTGTGTGTGTGTGTGTGTGTTGGGGGGATGGGGTGGGAATGCATCAGGTATGGAGTCTAATTACATTTTATCTTAGACTATATTTATCCCCTAAATAGCCAGCATTACCTACCTAGGTGATCTAACATCCTTTGATTAATAGATTAAAAACCTTTTTGTGTTATTAATATAACAAAACCATAGTTTCTAAGAACTAAAAGTCCAGGAATACCATCAGATAACATGAAACTATCCCCCCTCCCACTTTTTCTTTAACCAGCTTTTAATGTTTTTGAAAAGTGCCTTAATTTACAAATTTCCTTGTTCTGTTACCATAAAGCCTTCATCAAACAGTCCCTGTGTTGGAATTGGGGGTAACCTAAATCTGTGTTCCTAGGTCAGATCATGGTTACTCAGGAAAAAACTCTTATGCCCTTTTAGGAGAGAGCTGTGGTTTTCGTATAAAGAGAGGCACATGAGAATATGAATACTTTCTGAGTTTTTGCAGAAAATAAGTGGTTGGATTTGCTCCTCTATTCATATCTGGGACATTGAAAATGAGCATAAGCCATTATCTGTTAGCATAAATACACAAATATCTATGTATTTATGATATGTATTTTTTCCATAAATTTATCATTTTCTTCCATTCTCTCATTGTGTCAATAACAACAAAAAGAAACAAACCCAATTGCATTCCATTCCTGAGTTATCTTGATAAATATGCCCCATCCTGGTAGGTGTTGGTTGTGTGTGTGTGTGTTGTATGTGTGTGTAAATGTGTGTACATGTGAGTGTGGGAGTGACTGTGCATCTGTGAGTGTATATGAGTGCATTAGTATGTGAGTCAGTGTGTATGTGTGTGTGAATATTTGTATATGAGTGTGAGTGTGTCTCTGTGTGAGTGTATGTGAGTTTGTTGAGTGTGTGTTAGTATATGTGAATATATGAGTGTGTCAGTGTGTATGTGACTGTGTGTATGAGTTTGGGTGTAAGTGTATGTGCATGTGTTTGTGTGTAAGTGATAGTATGTGTGTGAATGTGTCTTTGTGAGTTTGTGTAAATGTGTGAGTATGTGAATATGTGTGGATGTGTGTGTTTGTGCTTGAGTAAAAGTGCATTTGTGTGAGTGTTTGTGTATGAGTAGAGTATGTGCATATGCAAGAAAAATCTGCTACATTTACCATAAAAGAATGACTTCTCATCTTCAAGTTTGTGTCAGAAAACCTTAGAACAGATTATGTGCAGCCAAGGTCCAACTTTTGTCAAAAATATAAGTGTACTGAGGGATGCACTTCAGCTTCCGAGAAGCAGTCTCTATCAGTGCTTTCATCCATCAACCACACGGAGGTCTGTTTCCTTTCACAGAAGTAATTAGCTATGAAAATTCTTCTTCACATCTAATTAAACACTGTGTCTCTCTTTAAAAAATTTAAGATGAGCTTAACAGCTAACTGTTGGTTTAATGAGATTATAAGGTGGAATTTACACTTACTTACACGATGGTGAACTCAACCCTTTAGAGCTGAAAGCTTCCACGACCTGTCTGACACCAGTTATGTGAGCATGGTTGAGATCACATGTAAACATGTTTTCCACACATTCAATTGCTACTTGTCAATTCCCATAAGGTGGAAAGGTAGGATAATTTAGTGAGAAATACTTTAGCTAGAGAGGTCAATCTGCTCTCTTTATTACACTGGTAATAAAGGTCAGGAGACAAGCTGGCGAGAGTAAAGCCTTGTTCAAAGCCTGCCTTGAAGTAGACATTCTGTCCAGAGTCTCGTTCAGAAGATTTGGGGATGTGAAGGACATTTGTAGGACAAATGGAGTAAAAATCGAGACAATGAGCAGAAGTCCAGGTGCTGGCAACGTTTTTCCCTTCCCTGCAGGATCTTGGATCACCTGCATCTAAATAACCAAAACCGAAACAGGACCTTCTCTCTAGCCATTTAGAGAGGATACAGATGAAGTTCAGAGAGCCCCAACTATATACGGGAACCTCCCAAACACATATTACCTCCAATTCTCAAAAGTTAAACACAAAGAGACAAATGTTGAAAACAGCCTGAACAAGAGACCAGTTGTTTATCAGGAATTCCTAATTAGACCCTCAGCAGATCTAATGGACAAAGAAATTTCTTTGTATAAACCAGAGAGGGCAGAGGAGCAGGGAAGAACCGTTCACCTTGTGGCAATAAAACAAAAATGCCAAGTAAGGGCACAGTCTGGAAAACCTGGCCCTCAGAAATGAAAAGGCAGTAAACACTGTTCCAGACCAAAAAACCAGGTATAAGGAATTCATCACCATGTGGTCTGACAGAGCAAGAAGGCTAAATGAGTTCTTCACACTGAAATTAAAAACTGCCAACATGAAAAATTCAAACTTATTTTAAAGACAAAAATATAGTCAAATGTGTAATATCCCAATTCTTTAGAAATGGAACACAAATTGCTTTAGCTTCAGGATAAAAAAAAGAGAAAAATGTTCAAATATGTAAAGCTAGTTTGATAATGGACATTCAATATATAAAAGTTAGGACTAATATTCAGAGCTATGAAATAAGAAATTTCTTTGTTCAAGCTACCCAGTTTTTAAATTCAGCTCTTGTGAATGCGTGCAAAACACAATGGCCCAGTGCTGAATCGCCAGTGTTGGAACTAGAAATTACACCAGAGGTTGAGAAGGTGTGACTATGGCCATAAGAGATCCAGAGTTCTTTCCAGGGTCAATGGGGGCAGGGAGAGTGGGGTCTTATTGTGAACAGCAGGACTTCTCAACTTTGCAGGTGGCCACTAAGAACTGCTGCTTTCTTTGGCAAGGGATGCTTATTAGCCAATGAACTGGTACTGTGTCTGCTTTAAAGGGTACCCGGAAGTCTGCAGGAACATTACTAACTAACAACTCATGCGATGCAGAAAGCACAACAGTCATTGTTGTAATTGTGTGATGTATGCAAAGTACAATTGGAGAGTGTGTGTACTGTGTGTCTAAGATGACAGTCTGAGCATGACCATTGCTTCTGCAGTTGTTTCTAGGCATGATGATTTTTACCCATGTGCTTTAACATCCTCGAAGACTCTGCCCTTTGCAAAACTAAAGCCCAAAACACTATTTAAATACATTTGCAAGCTTTCACAAACATACAGGTAACTATGTCCATGTTAAGAAGGAGTCTAGGAAAGAAAACGGACCACACTAACAGACTCTCTGAGTCTTGCCTCTGGACCTCTCCACATACTGCCCAGGAAAGAAAACTCTTAGAGATTTTCTCATTAGTTTTTGATTTGTGCATCATATATTCTCCTTTGCTGCCTTTGTGAGTTCACAAGGAGGATAAAACTATGCTTTCTTGGGCACAGTTTTTTTTTTTTCCAGCAAGAAGGCTGGAGACAATTTTAATAAAACTGTCATTCAGATTCATGAGTGGTGCCTGCTGCTTGCAGCATTTCCGGGAGCGGATTCTTCTTGGCAGGAAATACTGAGGGCATCAGAGTTTGTAAGGCACACTGTGATATCGGAAACATGGTTAAAGACTCTGTAGCCCTGACTCTGTGACAGTCTTCATGCAAAACCGTAGGTATAAATACCAATTTGCTTGACAATTTTGATAAGCAGAAAAGAAGGCCCTCTCTCACTGTCCTCACTCCAGACTCACTTTCTTTCTAAAGCAATGTCTTTTTCTTCTACTCTGATGCTCACAGGTCATCTAAAGGTAAACGTATCTTGTCTCTGGTCCTTTCTTGTTATCTTTTCCTATAAGCTAAAGCAGGTCTGGCAAGTTGTCTGATGATGGAAGATAAAACAAAGGAACAGAACACAATGTCCTCTGTGGACACCTGATGTGGGCCACATATCTCTGTGCACACTTGTTACAGGGCACATGACAGATGTAATTTGGTGCATTTTGCATGTTCTCTATTTCACAGTAGTCCTTCAAAGTAAGTATAAGTCAGTACATTTTAAAGAGGGTGCATAAAATTATAAGGTCGGTCACTTCCTGACTTAATGTAGTTCCTTCTGTGTGGTGTTAAACCTAATCCTTTTGTGTCCTGGATATTGAAGATGCAACCGAGGAAAGAGTTAGTTAACGCTGTGCCCCAAAAGAAACACAAGATGTCTCTCATACTTGTAATGAAATAAAAACACATGTTCAACTGTCATTCTTCCCACTATGTAGATTCCACAAAGGCAGAGATTGCAGGGCATTTTCTTTCTTTATTAAAACATTTTTAACATTTATTTGTATGTGTATATATGTAAACACAATGGCACACATGTGTAGGTCATGGAATAGAATAAGTCCTTCTCTTTCACCGTATAGTTTCCAGGGATCAAATTCAGGTCCTCAGGCATGGCAGTGTGCATGGCATCTTTACCCACCGAGCACTTCTACCATGCTAACATTTTCATCAGTGCCATGTCAATGTATGTAAGGAACAAACCTTGGGATGTAACTGGAGCTCAGTCTATTATGTTTAAGAATGAATATGGCTTTTCTATTAAAATGTTTATATAATATATTTTGATTATGGTTTCCCCAGACTCTTCTAAGATCTTCTCTACTCTTTTACCCACCCAACTTTATGTTCTTTCTCCCCTTCTCTTAAAAAAAAAAGCAATAGAAAAGTAAACAGAAGACCTCACAAAACCACAAAAATGAAAATAAAAACAAACAGGCAGAAAGACAATGTGACATTTCCATTGAGAAGTGTCTTTAATAGGAATGCCTATCACTGATCACTCACAGTTGCCTTGTTTCTTGGTCACATGCCTTATTCTCACTTTCTGACTTCATGCACTGAAGATAACTCTGTCTCCCTTCCAGTGGGCTGCTGTCTTGGCTTACAAGAGTGGCACTCAACCTGTGGGTATTGACTCCACTGAGGACACATATAAGATACTCCACATATCAGATATTTACACTAGGATTCATAATAGTAGCAACGTAACAGCTATGAAGTAGCAATGAAATAATTTTATGGTGTGGCGGGGTCACCATAGCATGAAGAACTGTATTAAAGGGTTACAGCACTAGGAAGGTTGATAACCACTGGTCTACAGCACTGGTAGGTGGAAGGTTTGTCTTCCATTTGTTTTCACATCAGCCTCCTGCCTGTGGCTCATTGGATGTTGGTTTCATAGTCGCCTTCTTTGAATCAGTTTCCTCTTTAGAGGTTCATGTTATTCTATATGCAAACCAGTTACTTCCTGTGATGTTGCTCGCGTGCAAGTGGACACTAGAGTCCCTGGATGTTCCAGAAGAGCACACATCAGTTCCTAATAAGCAGCTCTTGCTCAAGAGAGTACTGGAAACATCACATTCTGGCTTCAGGTCCGAAGTCAACTGACGGGTGAAAACACGCCAGTAACTTACAAAATCAGTCAGAGACTTGACCATGGGGAGAATGAGGTTTATCTCTTTCAGAATCCAAAGGGAAGGAGACCAACCTTCAGATTGGCAGACCGCACACGTTTTGCTTTATTCCCTGCTATTTTCTGATCCCACTCTACCGGCCTCTGGAAGAGCAGTGAGAGAACCACTTGGTCTCTCTGACAACAAGCAAGATTAAGCTGAGACTGGAAAATTGAGTGGTGTTGATTCAGGCTTCAGATTTATGCTTGCTGAGTAACAGTTATTGATCTGATGCACCTGTCATCTTTTCCGTGCACTGGAAAAACTGTTCTGTAAGAGCAAACAAATGAGTAATATGAAAGGCAGTGAAGACTTTCCCTTTATCCTCAAGACTGCAATTGACTGAGTTGCTGCTTTTAGACTAATTGTTTCTGGTTCCATGAAGCAGCTGACTTGCACATCCTGGCACTTTATAGACCGTTCATCCATGGAACTCTTCATCCCAACATATGTATTACATAGTTGCCTTGGGTGACGTCAGAATGACCGAGTTTTATAATTTTATCTATAGTGATAGCCTGGGCTCCTCCTCTCTGTAATTGATGTTTGTCGGGGTTGGGGTTTTGTGTATTTTTTTCTTATTTAGTTACTATACCTATATCTGTCTATATCTATATCTATCTGTGTCTAATCTATATCTATAAAATATATGAGTACAGGGCATCAGATCTCATTACTGATGGTTGTGAGCTACCATGTGGTTGCTGGGAATTAAACTTAGGACCTCTGGATGAGTAGTCAGTGCTCTTAACCTCTGAGCCATCTCTCCAGCTCCCCATGTATTGTTTTAAACATCTTCCAGGGGATTAAAATTGTTCCTTGGGGCACTAAACTTGTGTGGAACCCCTTACTTTCCACTTATGCATCTCATAGCATTTGTTCTTGTGGTGTACTATATCCTGATGTTACTCATTAGAAGGGCCTCTGCCATTGGGAGTCTATACACAGAGAGATTAATGTAGGGTTTTATGTTCTGAGGTAACCGTTAGGCTAAGGAGCAAGTTCCCACCTTTGGGAGCTTTACTTTACCAAAGCATTGAGGGAGCACCCTAGATCTAAGCATTTCAATGATTCCTTGCAAATTTTTGCAGCAGACAGTACACATTTTTACAAGTCGCAATTACTATTTTAAAGTGGAAATACACTGACGCTGTTCTTAAATTTAAACATAAAGTGGGAAAAGCCCATTGCAAACAAACCCCATGGCTTTCCTTCATGTTTGAAACTCTGTTAATAATAGTTTAAAACTGTCCACTTTTTGATGAAATGGTCCACCTGCAGTCCAGTAATGAGACCTTCTTTTATCATGATTAATTTTTAATATTAGAGATTAATGTAAAAACCCATTTAAACATTTGCCAGGAGCTCAGTAAAATAATTTATTCAAAGTCCTGTAGAGAAATTCTTTTCACTGTCAGAAATCACTGTATTTAGTCCTTAGTATGTGGAATTCACTGTCAGAGTGAGGTATATTTAAGGGAGCAAAGAGTTGAGCCCACAATCCTATTTTAGTGGTGAAGAGTAAGGCTCTGTCTTAAAACCCCTACATCCACTGAGTTAGTTACTCTTTATCTAGGCGATGTGTTTTCCTTAAAGGGTGAAATGTGACAATGGAGCCAACATACATGATCGACTCATAAAGCAAGTGGCAAAGTGAAAATTGGTCTGTATTTTTGTAAAATATCCTCCTTGGAAGGAAATGTTGAAAATATGACTGATTACTTTGATGAAGATTGAATAAACTTGGACAGTTTATTAGTTGTAGCTTTCTGAACCATTTTAAATCATCACCATTTAGCAGGTGTAATATTTGTCTCAACACCCACATGTTCTATGATATATTCATGCACATATTAGGTGAGCCATACCATTGCAAAGGCACGATCAACTCCAAGATACAGCCACAAGGGCATCTTTCTCCTGATGGAGGCTCTATCATCTTAGTAGAAGTTCTGCTGTCTAAACAACATGAAGTAAGAAATTGCACCAGATTATCACTATATAAGAGGCAGTAAGAAGAAGACACAGGGATCCAGTTCAGAGGCCCTGCCTGACTGTGAAGAGGGATGACAAAGAAGAGTCTTATTCATTAGCAGAGGAAGATAGGCAGGACTGCACAAACATTACCAATTTTAAACACACAAAAGGGGTGCTATTTCTAAGATGGAAACTGGTAGCATATGACTTTGGGGATATCTCACCCTGTTTCCTATGCTGTATCCCAATCATTTGTATCAGTGAGCAGAGCTCCATCTATCCAGAGTTTTGTACCTAATGGCAGAAATATCACTGCCCTCATACCTTGGCAACATGCCCTCACAAATGTCAAGAAAGTTACTTATTGTCTTGTCTTTATTTGCACATTAAGAATTAGCTTAGTTCACACATTGCTCCTCACACAATAATAGTGGGAGATTTCAACACCCCACTCTCATCAATGGACAGATCNTGGAAACAGAAACTAAACAGAGACACAGTGAAACTAACAGAAGTTATGAAACAAATGGATTTAACAGATATGTACAGAACATTTTATCCTAAAACAAAAGGAGATACCTTCTTCATAGCACCTCATGGTACCTTCTCCAAAATTGACCATATAATTGGTCACATAATAGGTCTCAACAGATTCAAAAATATAGAAATTGTCCCATGCATCCTATCAGACCACCATGGTCTAAGGCTGATTTTCAATAGCAACATAAATAATATAAAGCCAACATTCACTTGGAAACTGAACAACACTCTCCTCAATGATACCTTGGTCAAGGAAGAAATAAAGAAAGAAATTAAAAACTTTTTAGAGTTTAATGAAAATGAAGCCACAACATACCCAAACTTATGGGACACAATGAAAGCACTCCTGAGAGGAAAGCTCATAGCACTGAGTGCCTCCGAAAAAAAACTAGAGAGAGCATACACTAGCAGCTTGATAGCACACCTAAAAGCTCTAGAACAAAAGGAAGCAAATTCACCCAAGAGGAGTAGATGGCAGGAAATGATCAAACTCAGGGCTGAAATCAGCCAAGTGGAAACAAAAAGAAAGATTCAAAGAATCAACCAAACCAGGAGCTGGTTCTTTGAGAAAATCAACAAGATAGATAAATCCTTAGCCAGACTCACTAGAGGGCACAGGGACAGCATCCTAATTAACAAAATCAGAAATGAAAAGGGAGTCAAAGCAACAGACCCTGAGGAAATCCAAA
>NC_034590.1:41868894-41951398 GCF_900095145.1 Mus pahari | reverse complement strand
TATATATATATATATATATATATATATATATATATATATATATATCATGATTAAAACAGTGCACACATACAAAGATTGGCTGCATATTTATGTTGCAATCAAATCCCAAGGTAATTCTTCAGTCAGGACAGAGCATGCACTCCCCTTCTGTAACTACTGGCTTGATACAGTACATTCAAAAGAGAGCACTGGGGGTTACGGTTGCTACTGAAAGAGAAAGTCAAGAAACAGCAGTCAAAAACGCTTTTGTCTTCAGCCTGCTCTTCAAGATGTAAGAGTCTCCAGTGGGTGGGAGACCTACATTCCACCTCCCAATTCTGGTGATAACCCTGCCGGTTACACTTCACAATTACCTTTTGAAAATGCCAATTAACCCACTCAGCACCATTTGGCGTACTGTGAGCAGTCATAGACAGCCATATTGCATACTGTAGCTAGAAAGTAAAAAACACACACATGAATGAGCATGTGTGCACATGTGTGCACAGGGAGGGAGGGAGGGAGGGAGGGAGAGAGAGAGAGAGAGAAAATGGGAGGGTGGGAGGGAAATAGAGAAATAGAAAGGAAAGGGGGTCCCAGTAGGGATCTTGGTTGCTACAGCAGACCTGTGTATATTATTATAGTTCTTGATGTTGTGTGGGAATTAAATAATTTTCCCCATTGATAAAAATCAAGAATAAACAGATGCAATGGGATTTCCACGCCATTGAGAAGTGTAATGAAGACCTGCATGTACAGATATTATGTATAAGAAAACAGTAAATGAGATTTGGCACTAATCCTCAAATTTAATTGTATCTCACTAGCTTTAACAAGAACCATCGTTAATTTTAACTGTGCCATTTTGGGTGTTGTGTTTAGCTTTTGCTCTGGAGAAAGTAGTATTGATTTAAGCTCAACATTTGCTGTCTCACAGCAATTAATGAAATTACTGTTTTCTTACATGACATCTTCTGCCTCCAGCTTCGAAGCATATAGCAGCACTTTCCCATCTCTTTTTACTAAGGGGATGTATTGGGAGTACACAGGTGAGCTAACTGTATTTTACGAATTAAGAAATGGATGCATAGACTTTTGTGTCCTTGGTTGCTTACGGCATGTGGGACAGACCATCCTTGGAGGCATTCCTGGGAGGAAGTATGTACTGTGCAGACCGGGATTCACTGACTTCAGAATTCTGGACTTTGGTTGGAGTGTTCAAAGTGCACAAAAATTTTGGCAGATGGACCAAAGCGGGGGGGGGGGCGAGTGTAAAGTCTGGAATCAAATAAGAAGATAACACATACCAGGGAGATCAAACTTAAAACACGAAGCATCCTCAATAACTCTAATACATCATAAACAATTTAGAATGTATGTTTTAGAAAGTGACAGGTGCTTTAACAAAACACATGAGCTTCTCAATTTCTTAGATATACAGAGTAATATCACTGCCTGGATACATTTATGTCATGTGGTATTTCCACTTTCTGTTGGAAAAGATTACATATGCCAACATTGTACACGGTATTTAAGCATGGACTGAATTTCCTGCCCTGGAACCCTGGCCTGCCTGGCCGTCTTCTTAGGAGAGTAAGACCTCCCTAAGTAGGATGAGAGGCAGGTAAGTAATATCAGTTCTGTGACCAAATATCAATATCCAGGAGGCAAGTGGCTATATCCAGGGCTAGCCTTTTCTATTAAAGCTAGTTTTGGGGGGGGGTTGTTTTGTTTTGTTTCATTTTGTTTTTTAGGTTGAGTGGTTGAAGTAACTTTTCAATAAAATACTCATTTAAAGAATTAGCCTCAGATAAATACAAATATAGTTACATCTTTCCCATAGTTAATACATGTTTTGTGCTCTGAGGCGAGCCCATGCTAGTAACTACAATGTTTCTCCGAGTTGAAACATTTAAAGAGCTTCAGAAGTGAACTCCCAGGCGGGGGATTCTGATTTTCCTCAACAGGCTCTTTAATGTGGGTTGGGACTATCTTCTAAACAAGCACACATGCCATCAGTCTCAATTGCAACTTGACTTTTTTTCAGAGCTCTTATTAGAATGCATGCGCCTTTCCAAAGCTTTGCCTGACTTTCGTGCAAGAAATAAATGTTAAATTAGATACTGCGACTCACCTTAATACTAAAGAGGACCGTCTACCTAACTGGCAAATTAACAATAGCTAACCAGTCACTAGTCGTTGCTTGGGACTATTTCTCAAACTAGGACATTTGTTCCTAAAAATGAAGGAAAACTGTTCACAATTTCTCCCTCTCATAAAACCTATAGGCTTTTTGAAGTGACTGAAGAACACTTTCTGAGTCTGTTTTCGAGAACACAACAAATGCAATAACTTAAATCAAATTCCAGCTTGCACCCTGGCTCCTTATACATATTTAGAAAATACCACAAAACAATTCAATAATGCCCCCTGCAGTGCTATTGGCTTCTGCAGTTTTAGAAAGGAGACTATATATCATTCCAGAGCATTTGGAAAGCTTCAGTGTCATGTTTTAAAAGTTCCCACTAAGTCTTGGTGCCCACCCAGGCCATGCATGTGAGATGCTGACACGTGAAACACACCAAAGCAAGATGAACGGGCAGTGTTCTGCATGTGTGCAGAGCATCTCCTCATACATGAATATGTGGGTATGCACTTAACAGTCATTCCTGGAAAAAAAAAACACCCAAAGAAGAAATAGTTAAGCACAAGGAAGAGACCCTTAAATACACACTATTCACACTATCTTGATGATTTAAAGCAGCCTGTTCCAAAAGAAAAAATAGAGGTGCATAGTCCTGGGTTTGAAATTCATCCTGACCTTTCCATGCAAAGGCCACCCCTTAGGATTTCCCTTTCCGTTCTTCCTTGATCTCCTTTTATACTTTGTAGGGTTGATTACAAATTTTGAAAATAACGTTCCGCTGTTTTCCAAGTATTGCATGCACAAATTACAAAATGCATCACAGATTAAAAACCACCTGCAAAGTCACAGCTCAACACTTGGGGCATTTTTCAACTGTTCTTTTTAGTATATACCACCAGCAAGCAGGCAGAGTGAAGGGAGGCTGCGTCATGAGCAGACTGTTGAACTGATTCTACCAACTGGGAAAAATAATAACTGTTAATGTCTGTCCACCAAGGCACCTGGAGGTGTAACAGATGTTCCTTGGGCATTTGCAGGACAGGCAGTTGACATATATTTAGGGTGATGTGTCATAGTGAAAGAAGAGAGCATGAATCGGTGACTCTTAGGTAATGGCAGTGTGGTGGGAGAGTCATTAAGATTGGAAGGACATGGGAATATATTTCAAATATTGCTTGATAGACCTTTGCAGGGTTAAATAATTAAAAGTGAAGGTTAGTGGAGGTTCAGTGTGTAAAGCAACAGAGTCAATTCTACTTCATCTATACCTAGAATTAGGTCGTATGTTCTCATAGTTTTTGTGTCTGTTTATCTACCCGTCGAATGTCTACAGTTATAAATAATATAGTCTACAGTTATAAATAATATAGAGCTGAATCCTCTATATAGATTGTCTGAGAAAAAGATAAAAAGATTCACAGGTGAGTTTCTAAGTGAATTATCTGAGTCAACACAGACAATTCTAGAATGGACTGACTATCTAACTGTATCAAGATGCGGATTTCAGTGGGCAATCCACCCATGCCTTCCATACAAAAGTTTTATTACTTTTCTACCCTTCCCAAAGAAAGGTGGGGGTTGAGCAATATATGGCACTCAGTGTTAAGTGTCTCAACACTGTGAGCAGTCTTCAAAGAACCTAAGAAAAGGAATTGCTTGTATGATGTCCTGATAGTCTGTTAGAGGATGCTAAGTTTTTGTTCAGAAAGGACTTTGACGATGTTTTTTCTTCACTTGAGGACAATAGTTCATAGTAGTGTCTTAAAGGACAGTTTCATGAACACACACACACACACACACACACTAAATAAAAGTGGGGAAACCCCTTTCATTAATGTGAAATTCTGTTTTCTCTATCAGTGCTATAGACAGTAGAAATCTATGTCTAGCACTCCAGTAGAAAGCACCATTCAGGGACAGATATTTACCCAAGGAAATTTGAGCCCTTGCCTTTCATTTTCAGAGAGCTCCTACCTAATCGGGTAGTGGAACATCAGGACAAAGGACACCTCATTCCTCCAGCGCCTGGCCTGCTAACAACCCTTTGTGAACCACCTAAGCGATTAGAATAATGGGCTGGGGGAAAAAAAAAAAGATAAAATACAAATTTCACTCAGATCTGCGTTGGATTACTTCCTCGTGCCCCTGCCTTTATTGAGCGATTTGGAGTTTCATTAGAATTCAGGATTCCTGTGGAAAGAGAAACCACAGTGGCAGGGACTTCTCTTTCAAGGGGATTGCAGGCTGACCCATCAAAATGAAAAGGCTCAATGTTGTGCTGACAGGTCCCCAAGCAAGGCTGAGTGACAGCTTCATTTCAGGAGTTCTCGGATGAGGCTTGAATTGAAGGGGGGCAGAGATAGCGCTGGAGGTACTTTGTTCCCTAAAAGTGTCAGAGTCAACCCCGCAGTTCCCTCGACCAGGGGCTGAGGTACAAAAGGGTGCAGAAACTACCATCTGCTTGGCCATCCCGAAATTTATTATTAATGTCTCAAGAAAGTTCACTCCATACAAGGTTTCATTTAGGACTTCGCATTCATTGTCATGAATTCCTTTTTATTACAGCTATAGGGAGCAAAATCAAAGGGAGATATGAAAGAAAGCGCTGCAAAGAGACCTCAGCTGAAAGGTAGAACACTCTGTTGGGACAGTTCCCCCTCCCCCCAAAGCATCGTGATTTAAGTAGGGCATTCTTCGCAAAAATCTCATCAGACAGTGGACTAAAGTGTATCCTTGCAAAAAGAAAGTGCGAGCTACTTCCCCGCTGTACGAGCTGACCTGGACCACAGTAACAATGAGTAGTAATAATAGCATAATGGGACGTTATAATTGTGCATGTACTGCTCGAATGTACATTCTGAACGTCTTCTCTAGAAACAGGATGTCTAATAAGATGAAATGGGCACCCATGACTCTGTGTTGGATTTTATATTTTCAAGGCAGTCAAGATTCAGAGTGGCTCTTCCTGCCTCCCGGTGCCCCAGGCAGCAAGCAATGAAAGGCTGCTTGGAAGGAGCAGACACTAGACAAAATTCAGCTGCCCGACACAGCCCTGTTCACGTGATGCTATACTGTTTGTGTTTTTACTTCAAGGATGATGGTCTGACGGATGAAGAGAAAGTTACAAAATTCATGTAGGTTCTTCTTTTTTTAACCAGTCTTAATTTTGAAAAGCCCTTTAAAAAAGAGCAATGAATAATTTATTTATTATGCAAATGAAGAACTGTCCTCCACCCAGAGAAGCCATCATCCCGTCTTATCATATTCCATAAAGAATATTGTTCTGCCTCTTAGGTGCTCACCGAAAGCACAGTGACCCAGCACTTTCCTTAAAGTGGGTAGATTGCTCTTCTGTTTTAAGTGGACCAGTGGAGCCCAAAGCAGCATAAATGGAGCTCAAAGCAGCATAAATGTGTTGGATCGCTCAAGTAAAAGTTAGGGACATGCTTTTAAAAAGCCATCACATGTATTTTGCATATATATATATATATATATATATATATATATATATATATATATATATATATATATGCTTTTTTAATATACCTATGCAACTTGTAGTAATCTGCATGTCCTACAAAATTATGAGGGCTTAGAAATACTTCTTTCCAGTGTTAAGTGGAGGATTTTCAGAGCTGTATATATCTTTAATTGATTCAGGATTCTGGGTTTCTTCTGCTTTAGGAAGCCTTGCTTATGTTTCATGCGAGTGTTAGCAAAATGCAGAAGGTAGTTCTCAGGCAGTTACTGCTGAAAGTTTCAATTCATCTTCCCAGTATAAGTGAATTCTTCCTTATTAGTTTAATGTATTCTCTTTAGAGCTGTGTGGTCTCGGATCAGGCACTACATAGCACAGTGCACAAGAGAATAAAGAATTTATTTATGCCAAATACACCTTTAAATAAAGTTTTTATGATCATCCGCATATTTCTATGTAAAGGGTAGGGTAGTTTACATGAGATGAAACATTCAGTTAAGTAGGTAAGCTTAACTTTTCCAGTAAGAGGCAACTTCTAGTTCACTTAAGGATATGGCTGGTTCTAACTCTCGCATGCAGGGATGTAGCAGTGCATTGGGTCAGGACTCTTGCTTGGTGATAGTGGTTTTGATTGTATCCCATGGATCCCATAGACATTTATTCAGCACTTACTATACTCTCCCTGGCCACCCAGGAGCACACAGGTTTTGATGGTCAGGGCGGATCAACACTATCACTGGAAGGTGTTGATGCCGATTTCTGGATATGTCTGCTTCTCCTTCCTGACATGAAGCTTCCCTGTTGGGCCAGGACATTATCTTTATTTTCTTTATTCTTTAACTATCAACAGGCACTCTGGTAGCGAAGAGCCGAGTGTCTAGAGTCTTACTCATCACCTTACCATTTCTGAGTGAATTTTAATAATTGTTAAATTCTAATTTTTTTTTTAAAAATGAGTGTTTGTGTCTCACGTAGATTTAAGATATAGAGGGAACTGATTTAGCAATGAGGTAAGAGAAGCAAACATTTCCACAAGAAACAAAAAGAAAAGTTTGTTATAAACCTACTCATGACTATAACTTTCCGCTGAAAATTCTGCTTGCTCTGAATCGGTTATGTATAGTGCCTTCTAAGTTCATCTACGTCATTGAAAACTATTCCTAACCGATTGTCACAGATTCTGTCAGACTGTGTGCTCATATGTATGAGTACGGATGTGTGTATATACTTTTATAAGGGCACACAATTGTGTCTATAGATACATTTTTATGATCAGAATGGTACATTACATATGATTTTCTTTCACTTCAATGTATATCTAAACATGGCTATACTAAAATCTATGTTATTACGTATAAATAATATATCTATTGATTCACGGTCATGCAAATAAAGACTATCCATTCTGAGATTTTGTAGTTATGTGGTATTCTACTACAGGGCATGGTGCCACTTATTTAACAAATAAATTGCTTGTTTCAAAACTTTGGTCTCAACAGAATAACAAGTATTAACGGGAAGCATTCATTTGGTAGGTCTTGTCATTCTTCTCTGAATTACCCCAGAATAAATTTTGGAAGTAAAAAGTCTTGCATAAAGTAACAGGCTCATTTCAAATGACTGTATATTGTCAGCTGTCTTCTGGAAAATTGGGGTGACCTGTGCTCCGAGGACTCTGTTATCTATTCTCTTGTCCTTATCAACTTGGAGTTGTCACCATCTTAACCTTTACACTCTGATAAGTGAAAAGTTAAACTATGTACTTCCTTAGGCTTGTGTTTCTTTATGAAGAAGTTGAAGTTTAATATGTTCAGCTACTTACTGGGACTTAAGGTTTTTGGGGAGATCAAATTATAATTTATGGCTTTTATCACTAACATGTGAGTTTGCTGTGTTTCTTAACTTTACCTACACCCCAATATTCATGACCTTATGAAAAAATATAACAGTTTTATTTTGAGATAGGTACTCCAGGCTGGCCTCAAACTTGCAGTGATTCTCTTGCCTCAGTTTTCCAATATTAGGAGAAATTTAACCTTTTTTTCAAAGAGGTAATGCTTTTGTGCTGAATTTCCTTGTTGCTTTCTGAATTGACAACCATGGTTTTTGTTGTTGTTGTTACTTTTATATTTTATTGCTTGAGCAAATTCTTTACCATAGTTTATATGTGCATACTTGAATAAAAACTCCATTACAGAGTTATCTAGACGAAATACATCAAGATGTTATTTTAATTATCTCCCTCTCTAAAGCACAAGAGATAGACGTGCAGCTGTGTGACTTGCGACCAGTTCCATCTACTTTCAGATCCTGGGTCCAAATTGCATGCGTGATCAATATTTATCCAGTAAGTGGTGAATAAAATACAGTGTTGATCACTTTTAAAACAAATTCTCAGAAGAAGAAAGAGGCCCCAGTTTCAATGTCCAGGACAGTAGTTTTAAAGATGGGACAATTTAGAGGAAATGAAATCCAGCTCTGATACCATCTCTGTAAAGGTCTCATATATCCAAACCCAAATTCTCTTAAGTGAAGCCCAAGAAAACAAACCCTACAACTTATTGGCTACTTCAAATATTCCTTAATAGATCTGCTTAAAATTTTAGAGTTGATACAGTCTGGAAGAACAAAATTAAAAAATCTTAATGGTTGGGTTTAAAGTCACGAGGAAAAAAAAAAAAAAAAACCAAACGAGGACAATAAATCACTGAAATGATCGCCAGCCATGTTTTGACCTTTTACACTAGACACTAATTTTTGAAGACCTTTTGAAAACTGAAACGGAGGGTGATTTAAGCCATCCACATTCCCTCTGACCTGAGCTTTCACAGACCTGAGTGCTGATTGGAAAATCCTGCCATGGTTTCCCTGAAGAAAAAGGGTAATAATGACTATATTAATATGACATTTCAGCATGCAGGGTGCTGCTGAGCAGATCTGAAAACGAAGAAGATGAAGAGAGGAAGAAGAAAGAAAGGAAGAAAGAAAGAAAGAAAGAAAGAAAAGAAAAAAGAAAAGAAAAGAAAAGAAAAGAAAAGAAGAGAAAAAGAAATCTACCCCCCAAGCATCCACTGCTCTGGATGCAATTTTAGCCCAGTGTGGATTTTATTTGCACCCCATTACTCATAAACACCCAAATGTAACTCTTTTACTATGGCCCCTTTTGAGTTCGATGTGATAATGAACGTGAAGGGTCTGTGTGGGGGGAGCTGGGAGGGGGCACTTTGTGATTTTGCAGGTTCACACCAGATAGGCATTTTTTATAGCCTGAAAGGGGATGTTTTCTTTTGTTAATGGCTTACAATCAGATGAAAGGGCTCATCACTCTATTTTACTGCTCCGCCACATGGCGCGTATCTTTTATAAATTACAGGCTGGCGCTGTGTGCACTTGGGGAGAGAAAGGTTGGTTTTTCTCGCTGTGAGCCATCCTGCCTAATTGTCGTATGCAAATAAAAGCAATTATAAGGCTTTTAGGGTGAAGGGATGACAGCTGAGTTTGGCAGTTGAGAAGGCCTCACCCACCTTGTTGGCATAGCAACAGGGAGGAAAAGGACAAAATGGTGTGTACACACAGGAAATATATATGTTTTGGTTCACGAATTTTAAAACATATACCAATGTTGAAATGAAATGTCAATATGTGTAATGAATGCCTTTGTTTAAAATATTATTTAAATTAAACTAGATTTATTTCTTGGCCCCCTGAATGATCCTTGTCATCTGACTACCATTTATCCACTGTCACTTGTGATTTCGGTTGCTACTTTTAAAGTTCTGTGCAGATCATAACAACACATTCAATAATTAGGAGATTATAAGTTCTTGATTTTTTTTTTTTTTTAACAGCCATTGGAATCACCGCTGGGTGGAAGTTTCATGAAAGGAAATCCCAGTGGAGGAGGTGATGCAGTGTGGGAAAATGGGCCAAAGTATGTGACTATCAGTACATAAAGTTCAACATTAAAAAAAAAAAAAATGTTTGTACTAAAGTGTTAAACAAGTAGAGTAAACAGCATGCTAGTAGCACACAAAATTAAAACGAGTCACAAATGGGAATCTTCTACGGCAATTTATTTCACAATTACTCTTGTGGAAGCTTTCATGAATTAAATATGAGTTCTGTCTTGAAATTAGGTGTTATAAGGCTAAATTACAAGAGGCAGGCAGTAATTGAGGTGGTAGCAACACGGCTCTGGTGAACTAATTTCTTGCCATGTCATGTGGCTCACCTTCAGCCAATGGGATGCTGCCCATCACAAAAACAGAGGCAGCTGAGAAAAATTGATTTCTCATCTGAGCCATATTTGATAGCTTTTGAAATCGAAAATTGAAATTAACTAACCTAAGCCCCATTGTAACAAAAGAGCAAATTAAATATGCAACGTGGCTTCCTATTGGCAGTGAGAGGGCCTGCCAAGGTAAATTTGTAAACAGAGTTTAAGATGCAATTCTGCTCTCTTTCTCTCTCTCTCTTTCATTGTAAAAGTATAAGTGTATAGTGGCTTTATACATTATTTATATAAAAACCATCATCTGCCAAGGGCTACTGTGGTTAAGGTCTTCCATGGAGAAAAACCCGTGTACCAGGAGGGTTCATGGAGCGAGTCAAAATTAAAAACTATCCTCAGTGACATTGTTCATTTTTTAAAACAAAAAGTAGGTTTATTTTAGACTTCCTTTTCTTTACCTTGTTTTCTTTCTGTTTCCCTCAACACAAGAAACAAAAATCTATTGTGAATTGCCAAAACAAACCCAAAACAGAAACAAGAAACAATTACAATATAATGGTAACTATCCGTTGCCTTGTAGGTAATTATAAAAATTAATTTTGGTATGCTCACTCACTACTAAAAAACCCCCTATGTCTTCATTACATTGTGTGAGTGCGCACCCCAAGGAAACTCTCACAGTTGACCAGTGGCTAGAGGGGCTGTTTAAAAATGATTTCTCAAATGTAGCTGGGTACTTCAGCAGGAATCAGTATTGATTTTGAATTTATAAATTCACAAGATGAGATGAAGGAAATAGGTGTCTTAGAAGCTATGTCACAGATAATCTGGGAGCAATGATTATTAATTTATTATCTCACTGCTATCTGTGTGAAAGGCTGCCCACAAAAATGCTTATGCCGCCTCAGAGAATGATTTTTTTTTGGTACCCACTTTTCACTGCCTGAATTTATAAGTGGGCAAATTAATTTTATATGGTCGAGAGATAGATGAATCATGATAAAGATCATGAATCGGAGTACAATCCTATCTCCCTTGCTCAGATCTGAACCGTATAGAATCCATTGTCAAATGTAATGGAAGATATTATGCTTAGGCAGCCTGTCAGTCCAGAGATCTCGTAAAATCATTTTCTGTTCTAATTTATTATTTTTGGTGTCAATCAGATGCTGAGGAGACGGGGAACATCATTAAGTACTAGATCAACTACTGAGCCCTTTAAAAATGCAGTTTAAGTAGTTGTCATTATCGGCACTAGAAGACGTCTTCAAGGTTCAGAAAATTGCTCTTCTTCATAGAAATATTTATTGTGAGACAAAAAAAAAAATGCGTCGGAAAGATAAAATCTAGAAGCACTCTTTTTGTTTTCTATGTAAGAATCTCAGTGAGGTCCCTGAGTGTCCCATGCCACTCTTCCCGCCTCAGGAATCCTGAGATGTCATTTTTCTACTGACCTGCAAACCAGAAGTTTTAATACATGACTGTGGAGAGTGACGTACTGTCCTCATATATCTAGTGTCCTCTGCCTTAAAGATACTGCGGATGAGGAATACCTCTATATGGAGCCTGCCTAGGTGTAAGACATTTACTCTGTGTGCATTTACCTTCATCTTCAGATTCAACTTCCCTGCCCCCAAATGCTTCTGCCAGAAGGATATTTTTAAACTCTAAAGTACATTTATTTGGTGTTTGTGTGTGTGTGTGTGTGTGTGTGTGTGTGTGTGTGTGTAGTGAATACCAATTGTGTAAGTGGAGGTCAGAGGACAGCTTAGCAGAGTTAGTTCCCTCCTTTTACCATCTGGGTCCTCGGAATGGGATTCAGGTCACAAGACTTGGCTGCAAGTACCCTTACCTGCTAAGCCAGCTTATTGGCTCTGTAAACAATATTTTTCATTTGTAATTAACTTACCTTTGGAAAAGCATGAGTTATGGATCAACCAGTTGCATTATCCAGTCTTGGCACAGTCCAGGTCCTTTGAAATAAGTGATTTGATTGGTTGGAATAGGTAATGTGGTTTCCCTTTTCATAGAGGGTTTAAAAACAACAACAAACAAAAACAAGACTAAAACCAAACCAAACCAAAACAAACAAATTAAAAACAAAACAAAACAACAACTCAGTAAAACTGTCAGGACCCAAACACAGCTTTCCACAACCCATACTTCATGTATCAAAGTACTTGACTTTCAATCCCCTTTATTTCATGAAATTAAAGCTTAAAAAAGTTCAAGTTCGTGGCTACAGAGATGACTCAGAGGAGAAGGCCACTTGTTGCACAAAAGTTAGTACCTGAGTGTGGATCGCTGCAGCCCTGGCCATGCTGACTAACCCCAGATTATTTGGGGGTCAGAAATAAGAGGAACAGGCCAGGTTCAAGGGCATGATGCAGAGAGAAACAGTGAAGGTTAGCCAGGATTCTCTGCCTCTCTGTGTGTAACTTCACACGAGTGCTCATACACCATGAACATACACTATAGTCACACACACACACACACACATACACACACACACAAGTTTCAGTTCATAGCAAATTTTATGTGTAAACATTCACATGTTCTATTTCATCCATATTTAATATTTGGGCACTTATCATTAATGAAGAGAGTAGCTATTGACAACTGGCATGACAGGGAACACTTTGTGTTGATCGCATGTCAGCTTTGCACTAAATCTTTTTTCTTTCATTAAATACCTACTATGTGTCAGATTGGTGCTTTGTGATGTCATCCTTCCCCACATTTTATTTCATGTTTATTTGACACCAGAAACAGTAAACACAACACAACCTGCCATTTTCCCCTGCTTTCCAAAGACGCTCAGTTGAAAAGTGACAGACAGACTTCTAAAATCTGTCCCAGAAGAGACATCTTGGTGCTTTTAAAGGCTAGAAACTTGTCATCAGAACAGATCTGTGATCCATTGCACAACCTCTACACTTATCTTGCGGTCCCCATGTCTACCTCAGTCAATGGGGTTCTGATCCATATGGTCTCAGCAGGTTGTATGAGGCATAGAGTGAGGTAGTGTATCAATGTGCTTGCACACTGGCCCTCAATCAGCTCTTCAAATGTTCGTTTAGAAATACCAATGGTAGTTGAGAGATGACTTAAGCAGAGGATGAGTGGCAGGCAAATGTGGAAAAAGAGTCTTACAAAGGAAAGAGGATATTGTAGTATTTTGGAGGATTGCTATGTGCAGGGCATTTTATACTGATTGAATGTGTTACCGAATCCTCATGGAAACCTTGAACTAATGGACATACCCTTTATTTTTTTATCCATTAATTTATTAATTATATCCCAATCACAACTTCCCTTCTTTCTCTCCTCACCTCATTACCCCTCCATTTCTTCCCAGAGAATGGGAAATGTCCAAATTTACAGACTGTGAGGCTGGAACACTCTGAGATGAAACAGCATTGTAAACAGCACATTAAGTCCCAGGCACATTTTCGTATATACTAAAGAACCATCTTATCTAATTTGTGCCAGATACTGTGATAACATCCAGCTAATCCAAACATGCATCACCAAGTGATATTGTCTCCCAAAAGTGCTGTGGACAGATTTCAGTGTACTGGATTGGAGTTTGAGTCAGAGGCTAGGCATCCAGGAGGGGCTCGGTGTCAGGCAGTGAGTGGAAAGGTGCCTCTTCTGTGATGAGGTTGGGGATGGCAAGGCTGAGAAATGTTGAATGATATGGCTTTGAACTCCCAAGAGAATTATTACCAGGAGTCTCATGGCTGGGAATATCAAGAGTTATGGTCTCTCCAGGCCCAGATGTGCTGATGTTGTGAGAATATCCTATTTGATGGTAGTCAGGAAAATAGTTCAAAAGAAGTTAGTGAGTCAGTGCTGGGCAGCTCTGGAAGGCTCTAGAGTGAGGCTTCTAACCTGCTTAGTAGCATGTGCTGTCAGCGCCTTGGAGGTGGTGTCTGAGCTGAGGTAGGGGTATAGAAAAGCTCAGAATCTGAATGTACAAGATAGTTGTTGCCTTCATGAGCCAAACTGGCAAATTTAGTTTAAGACTCCATACAACAGCTGCCTTTTCCCAATACATATTCAATATGCAGCATCCTCTACACGTTTGTAATAAGAGTGTTGAACTACCACTGTAGCAAATACACACGTCAGATTTTCTTTTTGCTCACTTATTTCTTTATTCATCCATCCTAGATTGGGTACATTTGTAGGCAACTGTCACAAAATGCTTCCAAGCACTGACCTTCTAAAGGAAACATTCCATTCTGAGTTGGGAGACAAACTTCCCTAGTAGTAGTATGACATAAGACAGTGGGTACCAGTAACTTCTTAGAGCAGTGGTTCTCAACTTGTGGGGCGTGACCCTTTGGGGTCCCATATCAAAAATCCTCCATATCAGATATTTATATTATGGTTCATGACACTGGAATATTACAGTTATGAAGTAACAACAAAATAATTTTGTGATTGGTGGATCACCACAACATGAGAAAGTGTATTAAAGGGTCACAGAATTAGGAAGGTTGAGAACCACTCTCTCAGAGTTTCATAACATAGTATGCTTACATGCCAGTCTCTGCTTGACAAGAAGAACAAAGAGTGGCAAGGATGGTCTCACTGCCTCCAGAGACTTGCAGCCCTTTATGGTTTTGTGGCTAACATCCCACTTAATGACCCTGTGGCCTGAGAGGAGGTCTCAACAGCAACCTGAAAGTACCCGAAATTGTTTTTCTTTTCATACAGATGCAATTTGACTTAACATTAAAGGTTCTTTTTGAGGGAGGGAAGAAAAGAGGGAGGGAAGGAGAGAGGGAAGGAGAGAGAGAGAGAGAGAGAGAGAGAGAGAGAGAGAGAGAGAGAATTGCATTTCTCACTATACCATCTTGCACAAATGAAATAATAAACCAATACACACAGGTACTTGTTCTGCAAACTCAGGAACACTGGTGTCCAGGGTCACTGCACTGTGGCCAAGTCAGCAGCCTCTTGTGCCCAGGTGTCCCTACATGCCATGCTTTCAGAAAGAAACCAGAATGGTAGTGGCTGTGGGATGTTTCTGAAACACAACCACAAAATGAGAGTGAAAGCAGATTTTAGACCTTGAAAGTTTCTATAGAATAGAACCACTGGACAACGCTGCTAACGTGGGAAAAGCCTCAGGGGACTCCATTTAAGACCCTAGCACTGGCGGTCTTTGTAACAGGAATCTTTTCTCTTTCTGACTTCTCAGTATAGAGATTGCTTGTTGTACACCAGTTTCGAGAGTGAGTGGGACAAGGTCAACCCAACTAAAAGAAATGACTTAGTTATCTAAAACTTCCTGTGCTACCAATGATTCGGACACTAAAAGGTTTTTGGACAAGTGCAAATTTTGCTAAAATGTTTTGTTGCAGACAAAGTGAAGGTCGGCATCAGAGTGCAGATGTTACCCATGTTTTTCAGGTCATAAAGCTGATGTTCTAAAACCCACATACCTTATATTCTATGAGCCACCAAAGGATTCCCAATGAAGAAGAAACACAAAAGCAGACCAATAGAGCCAGAAATGAACATCTCTTGGAAGGGGCTTGAAAAAATTCACTCTCTTGCTTACTTTTTTATTGTTGTAAGAAAACATCATGACTAAAGCAACTCATAAAAGAAAGCTGTTAACTTGGCATATGACTGCTAAGATATCTGGATCTTCAAGTAGAGAAACAGGGGGCACACAAAGAATGCCCTTTGTCTTTGGAAACTTCAAAGCTTACCCTTGTGGCACATCTTCTTCAACACAGTCACACCTTCTAACCCTTCTCAAACATTTCCACAAACTAGAGGATGGGTATTCAAGCACCTGAGCCTTCGGGGGACATTTACACCTGAACCATCACACTTCTTTAATAAGTTTTAAAGAGTCTTATTACCAGATGATAGCGTGTGTGTGTGTGTGGGGGGGGGGGAGATGTGATTACTTTTGAGTTTCTCAAATTACCAATGTCTCACCCAAACATGTCTGGCTCTCCCTCAGTTCAGCAAATCCCTATCTCAGGACTGCAAGGCCCTCCTACCACCCCAACATTTACAGGGAAACAAAATGGCAGGTGACAGTCATGTAGTATTATAGAAAGGATTACAAATCATTTCACCATCTGTGATGATTTGAATATGGTTGGCCCATGGAAAGTGACACTGTTAGAAAGTGTGACCTTGTTGGAATAGGTTTGGTCTTGTTGGAGGAAGGGTGTCACTATGGAGGTGGGCTTTTAGGTCTCGGAGTGCTCAAGATCTACCTAGTGTGGACAAGAGCCTCCTTCGGGCTGCCTGCTGAAGAGGGTCTCCTCTTGCCTGGCTTTAGATCGAGATATAGAACTCTTGGTTCCTCCAGCACCATCTCTGCCTACATGCTGTCATGCTTCCTGCCTTGATGATAATGGACTGGACCTCTGAAACTGTAAGCCAGCTACAATGAAATGTTTGCCTTTAAAAGAGTTGCTCGAGTCATCAGCAACTTCACAGCAGTGAGAAACCTAACTAAGGCAGGTCATTATTACAATTTCATAAGAGAGATTTATAGTAGTACGAATGAATGCAACCAGCTTTATTATGTCAGTGTCCATGACCATGGAGTAGGTATGGAAAGGGATTAGAATAATGTCAAAACATGAGCCTTTGCTGGTGGCAGGTGCAGTGACATGAGCTCACATAAGCTTGACGCCAATGCTTTATTCATATTGATAGGTTGTTAATCATATCTACCCAAAATATGCCTTCTAAGTATCAGGCACCTGCCACATCAGGCAGTGTGACAAGGTGCAGCTTTGGGACTTGAGGTTTTGCTGGGACTTTCAGTCTCTGCCTAGTCAAAAATGCCACAGGCAAAACTATAGGGAACTGTGCTGTTATAAAACCAACATTTTCCACCTTAGAACAATGCCCACATATTTTTTTTGCATATGCCTTTTTCAGAGATTTTATGTAAAGGATCCTTAGCATGTACATGTATAGTGATAGGCACATAGTTATATTCCATGTAGACATAATACAAATAACATATATATCTATAATGTATGTGTATCTATATAACCTATATATATATATATATATATATATATATATATATATATATATGTGTGTGTGTTTAGTATCTAAATATGTATGCACATGTCTGTATAATTTATTGATAAATCTTATGTATGTAAGATAATATAGATACAATACATATATTACAATATATAGTAAATAAAAATACACATATATTATAATACATAGATACTGCAATACAGTGTATAGACTACATGTAGCATATTTTCTATATATATCAAAAACTGCTGGGATCCTGTCTATTGATAAATTTTAGTAATACAATCTTCTTGATTGCTCTTTCCCCTCAGTGATATTTTACAACTAATTATTGTCATTTGAATTTGAATTAACCTCAGTTAAAGAAGAGAAATTGTTTTGTTGCAATATGTGTTTTGGTGACCCAGAGTGAATGTGATACGTTGCCTCTATGAATCAAGTCAGAACTTTCAGATTTTCTATAGAAGGACAAAAACAGAGGAAGTATGCTCTGATGCTTCTTGTTCTCAAGTCCGGATTTTAATACTTTTTACATTTATTTCTGGAATGTATGCCTGTGTTTCCATATGTCATGCTAAATATGGATGTCAGAGGGAGATGTTGGGAGCTGGTTCTCTCTTAACATGTGGTTCTAGGGAATCCTTGCTAGTCTGAGTTTAAAATTTCAGAATTTGTCAGCAGGTACCTTGGTGAAGCCAAACGCAAATCCAGTCCCCGGAGGTCTGGATTTGCAGAGCTGGTCTGGCAGGTATCAGGATGAGAGCTCAGGTCAGCACCTCTTGAATTCTGATTCCTTCCGTGTAGGCCCATCATGTGAAAAGAGGCCCATCTGACTACAGAGGGTAGCAGCCAAGAGTTTGCTGAAATTTGAGCCCAGCCCAGATCCTGCATCTCCCTGGGTCTCTGGGTTCCTTATTCCATGGTTTACTGGGGTCTTACTGAAGTGTTGACATGGTTACATGATACCAGCTTGCTCTACTGGTTTTGTTAACCTCCAGAAATTCACAACATGCTAGAACACCTGCCACATCATAAGTGCTCAGTGCATGGTTGCTGAGTGAATAGAGGCGTCTCTTAGCAGTTAAGTTTTTTTTTTTTTTTTTAAATTCAGAGATTGAGATCAGTGGAGAATTCCCTGACTTCCGTATGAGAGAAAGGAGGTCATAATAAAAACTCCAAATGTCGCAGGGAAGGACCTGCCTGATGTCAGTAGGCTGTTTCCATTAAACAATAACTCTGTGTGCACAGAGAGGGACTTGAGGCTGGGGATCTGAAAATCCTTTCTGAGAGGGTGGATAATATAGATGAAATAATAATTTTAAAAAAACTCAGAATGTGCTTATGTAAATACAATGGCTTGTTATTAATTCCTCATTAGACATTTCTGTAAAAATTTAAATAACAAAACAGCAGGTCTCACTGTGAAAATTCTCAGGTGAATTAGCTTAAAAACACTTGACTATACTGAATAGTGTTTTTTTTTTTTTTTTTGCTTTCCTCAAATATTAATGCAATTCCAATTTAAATTAACCAACTTGCTTGTAAAACAAATATTATGTACCTCTTAGAAACTGGCTTCCGAATACCAACTGCATGGTCCCCATCAATTTTGCATGGCAATCAGCAGAGGACTAAAGTTTTATTTTTAGTGAGACAATTGCTCTTACCTCAGGATTTATTGTAAGCGAAATTAATCATAACCCATGGATTGAAAGCAAAGATTTTAAAATAGCATTCAAAAGTTCACTTTAGATGATTTCATTTTTATTTCCCCCTTTCTGTATATTTAACATGGGGTGTAAAAAAATGTATTTCTATTTCATAGCCTTTTTTAAGCTTTAGCATTATTTGTAATTATTCTTGTTTTTCTGTTCAAACATCATTTAAATATTGATGAGTTTTTATCATAATCATGGATTAGAGGACCTCCCACTCTTTAAAAAAGATGTAGAATTTTGAACCATTATTTTCACAAGATGGCTGGCTTCTCACATATTAAAACAATCCTTTCTTTGAAAATTATTCACTTGTAGCCTTGAGAGTAAGCTTTGTCACCAATTTACATATATACATCAGTCACAAAAATTATATCCCAATATTGTGTTAAAGCTAAAATGAAGCTTTGGTATTTTTCAAAGGTTGAAGACTAAAAGAGTCACTTGTAAATAACCTAACCATATTCTGCTTGGCCATTGTTGGAGGGTATTCCACGGGGGACATTGTTAATATGACTGACAAGTCAATTATATCCCATTCACAAATGTTTTGATGTCTGCAATATTAATAATACCGCAGTGCCCATGAGAAGTGCTACCCTAACGACTGGCACGAAATAGTCACAATAAATGGCAGCAAATGTAATTCTAACCTCTGACTCTCTAACAAACAGCATGGGTACCGTCTGCAGCGCTGCCTTTCATTTCCGTGGCATCAAAGGAAAACTCAAGCGCCTCGGAAAATAACTCTAGCCCCATGCCTCTGATAAAATAAAATGCTTACCCACAGACACAAATTACCATGGAAATAAAAAGAGAACCAAAAAAATTACACAGTTTCCTAATGCTCTTAAATCAAAGTAGCAGGACAGGGAAGGGCTGTGAGCCGGGCGCATAGATAATGTGGCCTCTCTGCTGGGTAAGCAATCCCACAGCCTTAAGCCAACAGGTTTGCACTGTGGATGACCGTGCAGGGCTTCTTATGTACTTTTATTTTCCCTTTGTTCTTCCCCGCAGTCTCTCCTGACATCCACAGTCTCTCCTGACTCCCCATCCTCCTTTCAGATCTCCTTCTTAATAGCACAAGAGAATCCTCATTAAAAACAAACACTCAGACAAGAGCTGTAAATTCGGAGTGCTCCCCCACGCCCCTTTCTCAAAGGTAGCCAGTGTACACACGCTGTGGCTTGGACCTTTGTGGGTGTTTGTTGTGCATGTGGAAGCACACATGTGTATGTCTGGAAAATAACTTGGTGTATAATAAAGCCCAGATGGGATCAAAGTAGGCCTTCTGCAGTTTTCCCACCTTGGTCTGACCTGAAGTAGTTTACGTATCGTATCTGCTTAATTTCTTAAAACATGCTACATAATATTCCCCAGGACAGACGCGTCGACCTTTGTTTGTAGATTTCTTCCTTTGTCTGGAGCAAGGGGAGTCAGTGGTAGAGTGCTTGCCCCTGTACCCACAGCATACTTGGTTCCAAATGCTTTGTCTTTGATGGTAATGGCCTTGTGTGCCTGCAAGAGTTTGCCTTAGGGTACAGACCTAGAGGGACTGGCCAGTGCTTTAGTTACTATTAATATTACTATGCCACTTTCTAAAGAAATTATACCAATTCAAACCCTATCCCTGTCAATAAGATCTCTTTTTCCCCTCTCACTCTTTGCCAGGTGTTGGTTTGGATCTTCCGATTCAGTGGTTGGTGAATGATATACCACTGCAATTTGTTTAATGGCCATGTCTTGCTCAGTGACGTCGAGATTATCTGCTGTGTTAGTCTAAAGGTGTACCTTAAAGAAAAGAAAATTGAATTCTAACCACCTCCAAAATTGGCCGCATATGTCCCACACCTCCAGGATTACCATCCCTTCAGTCAATCAGTCTCTCTATGGGCATTTTATATAAATAGAATCACATAGTATAAGGCCTTCGGTGTCATTTATTTTACTTGATGTACTATTTATTGTCAGTGTTTATGTCATAGTGTGTATCGGGAGTTTTCCTTTCTAAGGCAGAATAATATTCCTTATATGGATATGCATTCTATCTTTCAGTGTTTGATGGTGTTTGCGGTTGTCTCTTTCCTCCGGTCCGAGTACCGTTTGCTGTACGCATGCGTGAGGAAGCTTTTGGTTATGTTTTCAAATCCATTAGGTATCTGCTTAGCAGTGTATTTGTAGGGTCACATGATGACTATGTTTAACCACTTGGAGCATTTTTGGATTGTCCTCCGAGGATCATTTTGAATTCTTCCCACTGTGCATGAAGATTTTGAATTACTTCATAGGCAGTGACATCTGGCGCCCTCTTCAGCTTGGTGACAATCTTGTCAGGGGATAGGAAGTAGTGTGCCAGCTCTATTGTGACTTGCATTTCATATATGTAGTGATGCCCGGAGCCTTCTCTTTTGTGTATGAGCTATTTGTGTCTTCACGGGAGAAATGTATGTTTTAATAGGGTCGTCTATCTCTTGCTGAGTTCATCTCTTAGTAAGGAGACAGTATCTCCTTATTACATACAGGATCTGCATATTTTTCCCCTCTCCATAGATCATCTTCTTGGTCTGTAGATGCTATGCACTGAAGTACAAATGTTCTCAATTCTCATGATCTATCTTTATCCAAATTTTCTTTTATTACTTTATGTCACATGTGACTGTCACTGGTCCTCAGCTACAAAGACATGCTTTTAGCTCAAATTCTGACATCTACGTCTTTGATCAATTTTTAATGTATTTATTCTTGCGACATGAGGTAGGGTCTAGACCTTATTCCCCTGCAGGTGGATATTTAGTTGTCCAAAATCCACTCTGGAAAAAAAAAAAAAACAGCAACTATCCTTTGTCAATAGTGCTGGCTGTGTTATAACCTTTGTCAAAATTCCCTGACTGTGTTAAGGCATTCGTTCCCTTTCCCTGCCTTGAATCTTTGATTCTACTGCATTGTGGTACTCTTCTCTCATCATGCCACTACCACACTGTTTTGACTATTGTAGCTTTGTAGTATGTTGTGAAATCAGGAAGTAGGAACATTTCAAAATATTGCTTCAGTTTTTAATTTTTTTAAACTGAACTGGATATCAAGTTTCTATTATAGATTTTCTTCAACCCCTTGCCCTGAAGTTGTACTTTATCTGAATTATTTGCTTGCATTCAGAATTATTTTCTTTCTCATTTCGTCATTAGACTTTGAATTTGATAATTTATTTTTATAATTAATTATATCTATAGTGTACTTAACACTTAATTATATTATGCTAATCTATTATTTTATAGATAATTACATATTTAATATGTACAAATTAATTGAATAATTTCATTAACTTGGCCATTATTAATTATTTTTAATGAGTTAATTTTAATTACATTTAAATATTAATTTTGATTAAATGAAACTAAATTTCTCTACTTTTAAGTATAGTTGTAATTTATTTTGAATACTTAGCATAGTAATTTGTCTTTCTTAATTGGAAGGTTTTATTAGCAGCACTTCCTATATATTCATTTCTCCATTATGTCAAAAATCAGTCAATGGTATCTCTCTGTGTACGTGTATGTGTGTGTGTGTGTGTGTGTGTATGTGTGTGTATGCACACACGTGTATGTCAAACATATTGTTTTTGTGTTTTGTGCTTTAACCATTTGGGCTATTCTTATACACTACTTTTCTTTGAGTTACAGATTAGAATTTCCTTGTCCAGTTTCAGAATGAGAAAGTTAGTGTTATTTGGGATTCTGTTAATTTCTCATCAGGCTTCCCTGGGTCTTCTCCTGTGGCCCATCTCTATGCTGTGGATGTCTTCTTGTTGGTCTTATACATTTATCAGTGCAGCCTGTTTCAATGTATGCCCTATTTTCAGCTCCTTGGAAACTGAAAGCAAACTTTCCATAGACTTGGTGGATACAGTAATGGAGACACATGGTCTCTATCTCTGGATATGTGGGTCATGGGCTGCAACTCATAACAGAAGTGATCAGGGCCCTAGCACAAAACCTAAATGATGTGATGGTCTGCCTTCTTCTTGCTGTGTGATTTTCATTGTGTTGCTTGCCTTATCTGGGCAGAGTGACGGTCTTCTGTACAAAGAGTAAAGAAAAACTGTAGTCAGTTTCTATGATGGTGTATTGAAGACCTAAGGGTTCATAGGCACATCTAAGTCTCTTTCTGTCTTTCATCTCTGAGTCAAGTGAGCTGATCAAGGTGTGTGTGTGTGTGTGTGTGTGTGTGTGTGTGTGTGTGCGCGCGCGCGCGCGTGTGTGTGTTCTGGTGTGCAGAAGTAAGATTCTTTGGAGCCCCCTGTAGAAAATAGAAGGGAGTGTGAGGAGCAAGGCAGTCTGGGACTTAGCAGCACTCATTTCAGCAGGACAGATACCCTGAGTGGCCTTTGGCTTCCCTCACCAGGTGTCTTTGCCCAGTCCTCATCTGATACTGCGAGCAGACCTTCAAATCCAGATCTCAAGATTCCCTCATTATTCTGTGAGCTCTTCCTCATTGCAAAATGCCTTAGAAGAAGATGGGTTTTAATCCTGGCTCCTCTTTCCTTCTCCCATTGAGTATCTCTCATTTTCAGTAGTTGATAATTTCTTTAGGGTTAGTTCACCTCCCACTTTTTCTTGCAACTGTTTAGATTTAGAACCGAGACCATCACCCTCTGATAATCTTTTCTGTATCTGATCTCCCCCTCTTTCTCAACTGGGTAACATTTCTCCTGTTGTGACTTTCGCCGTTTCCAGGATTTTGACATCGTATATATTAACTTTTCAACAAGTTCTCACACTTGACAACTGTCTACACTGTACCTAGTATAATATGTCTTGAAAGCAAATGTGATGGGCAGATACTCCCATTTCAATGTCCACATGCATGTGTGGATGCATGTGTACGTTTGTATGTCTCTATGTATCAGGATGCATGTGCACATGTCTATGTGGAGGTTGGAGGATAACTTGAGAAATCATCATTAGAAGTGCCACCCACATCTTAGGGACAGAGTCTCTCATTGCCTGGAACTCAGCAATTAGGTCATGGAGTCCTAGAAATCCTTCTGTCTCTGTGTGTCCCCACCTCTCTGATTACACTATGAACCATTAAGCCTGGCATTTTGACGTAGGTTTTGGATATCTTTGCAAGGCAAATGCTTTACCAAGTGAACCATCTGCTCAGTACCCAGAGAATCCTCTCTCCCAGATTTTATGATCCTTTGCTTACTGTGCACACGTGTGGCAAAAGTAGAGGGCATAAGTCCTACACAATTTCCATAGGCTGCTCCAGAATTTCTAGTCAATTTATACCATGCAAAGTGACATGAAATAATCTACACAATATTTCCTAAAGCACACATCTTTGTCTTGAAAAGACTTAGAGCTTAAATATTGACCAGGAGGGTCAATATGGGGCTTGTCATTATCATATAGATGCCAAGATAAATCACAAGATCTAAGCTAATCCAAATACTTCTGAGAATATATAACCTCCTAACTACAGACAAGGACTGAGGGGACAGAGTGCCAGCTGGCCCCATTATGTAAGTGTGCCTTTGACCTTGAGTAGACACACAGAGCTTTCAAGGTGTTGCACTGTCCCCACCTAGGAACCAGCTAGAGCTTTCCCAATGTGTGCTCAAGTTTCATCTGCCTCAGAATTCTCACTCTGTGCCTCTCTCCTGCCAGAGGATCATGCCCATTGTTGCACTGAGTTCTTTGTTAAGCCCTTGTTGAAAAAGGCTGGACATAAAAGAAACAAAATGTCTGACTCCTATCTTTCTAAAATTGGGAATATATTACAGAATTAAGGGACACATCAAGCATTTACTCTCATTTCATGTTTTGGTGTCTCGAGTTAGGTAATGAGCCTGTTTGTTCAAAATCCAATTATCCATTCTATTTTCTCACCCTCAACCACATACATGAATACCTTCATTACGCACTTCCCCAAAGCCTTCTCCAATACCACACAACACATAAAGAGCGCTTTGTGCAGGGGGTGGGATTTGAAGCCGGGGGAGGGGCAGGCTTGAAAGGGAGGGCATTCTTCCCGGTCCCAGCACCAGCATGGAGGAAGTGTGGAACAGGACTGGGAAAATCAAACACCCAGGAGTTTAGTTTGAGGAAGAACAGAGGGTGCCTTGAGGGCCAGGTCCTCAGAAGAGACAGTGTGGAAAGGGAGGAGTAGAGACATTTTCCAAGCCAGAATTAAATAACAGCCACAAAAGAAGAGAGACAAAAAGAGCAAACTAAGACACAACTTAATACAGCTGTTAGAATGACTCAGACTCTCCCCCTTGTTTTCATCAATTAGGAATAAAGATTGATCCAGGACCAAATATCTCAAGGAACTTGCCCTGAAGTTAGATAAATATTCATATTCATCCAAATATACGAATTCACTTGTTGGCTGGATATCTGTTCTCTCATCAAAGCAAGGTGACATTTAAGACACCAAGTCAAACAGATGGCTGTGTTTTGCTGAACTGGACTTTAATGAAAAAAAGTCCAGATTTCTTTGTTTCAGAGATTAGTACCCTAGAGGGTACTACAAGGGAAAAAAAGATAATGCCAGATTAAAGAATCAAAATGAGGTAGCACACACTAAGATGATTTCACCTCTCATGCGGGGAGGGAGGAAGAGATGGAGGGATGGAGAGATGGAGGGAGGATGGATGGAGGGATGTAAGGAAGAAATGAGGAAGTGGGGAGTATCTCAGAACATGTGCAATACTCCACGAAATAAAGAGAAAGTGAAAGACAGGGTGATTTTTACAATCTGAAATACCCTTATTAAAATGAAAGCAACTCTAGTCATTATGGTGTAGTATTGAAAAAAATGAGAAAATTGGATGTGGTAATCCTTCTAGTGAATTAAAAAATGTGGAGATGATATTTATTTATACACAACTGTCATAAAGAAAGGACGATAAAATTTATTTTCCTGACAACCTCAGCTTCTCAGCTGTCCAAATGACAACACCACACTTCTTTCTTGTAGGGTGTGCAGCGCCATCTTCCTGGAGGGACCTGTTAAATGTCATGGATCTTGGTTGTAGTTTTATAAGCATTTGGAAGTTTATAAGCAAAGTTTTGTCATCAACTGTGTGCCATGACAGTTTATCAGTTTATCAGATGCCTCAGGTTCGGTGTTTGGATATCAACCGCCCCTGAAGCAACATCACAAGCTTTTCTAATTCTTTAAAATCCAGCCCAAATGATTTTGACACTCCTGATTTCAGATTTCCCATTTCCTCAACTATTATTTTTGTAGCATTTTTTAAAAGGCAAAGAGTAGGAAAGGATGCATGGATATGATGGTTCTTCTCCAGAGCTCATTAACTGAAAGCAAATAAATTAAAGGCTCATTACAATGCAGAGACCTTAATTAGAAATGGGGTATGTGATATACTAAAAAATAGAAGGAACTTTATTTTGAATTTGATAACCTCTCATAAATACTAGTTCTAATCAGAGGATGGGAGGAGTGAAAGAGCATCTAAATAATGTTTGTAAATGAAGACTTATTTTTCTTTTATATGAAAAGTCACACAGAGGGATCCTGCTTGCTAAAATCTAGACTTTGTTGGCTACTCGCTGATGTTGCAACAGTCTAGCACATACCTCCTTGAAAAGCCAAGATTCAAGGGTTTGCAAAGAGGCTTTCCTTGCTCCACTCAAGACCACCTCAATCGTTCCTGAAGCGGTTTTTAATACAGGGTTAGAACATACATCCCAATAAATGCAGGCAAATGAACGGTGAATTTTCCTTCTTTGAACTCATGAAAGTAGCATGGATTGCTACACATGTGCGAAAGAAACTTATCAGTGACCTTGGATTTGAGAAATACAGGAGCTTCTTAAACTGTAGGGGCGGGGGTGGGAAGGGTAGGGGAGAAGGGGAATCTACAGAATCTTGGATGCTCCATCAATGGAACATTTTCTCCTTCATATTTGAGTTCATTTGGTGTCAAAACACAAAAGGGCAACCTTCGATGTCACCTCAGAAGTACAAATAGAAAACCAGAAGAACACTCATCTGTGAACGTACAATTTTCAGTAAGATGACATCATAGTGTGTGTAAACTGCATTGTTGCAATGTTCCTCCCTCTTGCTGATGAGATGGATGCATTCATTTCCGTCAAGTGGACACAGTGACACTAAAGCTGCTCTGGGAATTATGGTGCCTTCTCAAATAGTCTTTAGAAGGTACACAGTTGGACCACACACTGAACCTGGCCATCCTGCCTGGGTGTCTCAGGTCTTACTTCCTATGACTGTGACACAGCCACGAGAATGGGCAAGGTCACCTACAGAACGTTTTCCTTTTGTGAGCTGACTGCTGCTTCTCTATTATTATTATTTTTTTTGGATGCACTGTAGCACAGCTTGTTATTAACTTGGGCACTTTTTTTGGTTTCTGAGTGGATCAATATTGTTTAGAGACTGAAGTATAGATGTAAGGCAATTGCAACAGTCTGTGCGAGAGTTTGCAAACTAACTTGAAGTTTCCCCGGGACTGTTAGGCCACTTGGTTGTCATCCTTTCTCAGAGAGCTGTCACCAGTCCCCACTGGATTGCTCAGATTAAAAAGCCAGCTAATATTTCCTTCCCTGTTGCTTGCTTTCAATATCGTAGAAATGAATGCAAATTTTTCTTCATAACCTTCTTTAATTAAAAAGGGAGGGAGGAATTAAAAGTTTAATTCTAAGTGGTTTACTATGTTTACAAACAGAGCTTCTGGTAGGGGTCGGCAGGCATCAGTACTAACCTGTGATTATGATTCCACATTGTCCTGCTGTAGGAAGACAGGAGCTGCTCATGTTACATGCCTGATCATCATTCCAACAGGATGATGAAAATGGGTTAGTAACCCAGATGTCAATCATTGGATCAGTTTCTGATTTTCACATATTTATTTATTCACACAGTTTGAATATTTATGTGAAAATGGAGGAGACTCTTCTGGGGCAAAATCTAGCTTGCTCTTTTCAAAACTATTATTAATAGCATACAATAAAGCCATAATTAGATGAGATCTTTAACTCCATTTTCAAGTTATCTGATCTTTTACAAACTAATGAGAAATCTCTATGTCAATGTATTGTTGTTTATATTAGTCAAGCAAATGTGTTACATCTCTCTGGAACTAAGTACTCAGATTCATAACAAAGTGGTAGCATTTAAAAGCAGAAGACATTTACAAGGGATTTAAGCAGGGATGGACTAAATACTCTACAAATATCATTTTACTTAATTTTCAGAAATATTTTTGAAGGGCAGATACTATTATCAAATCCATTTTTATATCAAATACAAAAACACTGGAAAAATGAATGTTATCTTTTTAGAGAGAGATTTAAATTTGTGGAATTAGAAAAAAAATCATCTTGTGTGAAGTAAACCAGATGAAGATAGATAGGCATGGAAAGTACTCACTTATAAGTGGATATTAGCTGTTAAGTAAAGGATAATCATGCTACAATCCACATACCCAGAAAGGCTAAATAAGGTCAAGCGGGTACACACAGATCTCCCTGGGAAAGGGAATAGACTAGATTTTGTGGGTAGCCTGGGGGGAGGGAGTGGGTAGGCATGGGAACAAGAAGGATCAGGTGGCAGGGGCATGGAGTACAGGAGATGGAGGGAGAGAGTATTGGGAGAGAGGACTGAAGTTGGGGAACCATGTGGGGGTGATGCCGAATCCTCGTCCAATGGAAACTTCCTGAAACTTATGAGAGCAGCCTTAGCAAAGACTCCTAGAATTAGGGGATATGGAGCCTGAATGGACCATCTTCTATAATGAGGCAAGGCTTCCAGTGATAGGATTGGAATAGCAGCCCAGCTACAAAACCTTCAATCTACAATTTCTCTTACCTGCAAGTTGTGCTGGGATAATGGCAGTAAAGGACTTGTGGGAGTGACCAATCAATGACTTGTTCAACTTGAGGCCCACCCCAGGAGAGGGAGCCCATGCCTGATACTGTCTGGATGACCAGGAACCAGAGGCTGGAGTGCCAGGAGACATCGGATAGACTCAAACATGGCTGCCATTAACAAAGAAGTCAAGGAAACGATTCTTAGAGATATTCTGCTGTACCCTTGGCCAGAGTCTAGCCTAAAGGACAGCAGAGATGCTTCATCAAGCAACAAATAGGAACAGATGCAGAGAACCACAGCCACACATGAGGTGGAGCTCAGGGAACTCCTCAGAAGAGGAAGAGGAAGGATCATAGGAGCCAGAGGGGTTGAGAACAGTGGGAAAACATGGTGCATAGGATCAAATAAGCAGGTGTCATAGGGTCTCCCAGAGACTGAGGCAGCAAGAAAGACTGCATGGGTCTGACCTAGATCCTCTGCATATATGCTATGGTTGTGTACCTTGGTGTTCTTATGGAACTCCTAACTGTTGGAGTTGGTGGGGAGGGAGGCTCTGACTCTTTTGCCTGCTCTTGGAACCCTTTTCCTCCTACTGGTTTGCCTTGTCCAGCCTTGATATGAAACTATGTGCCTAGTCTTTCTATACTGTATTATGCCACGTTCAGTTGATTGTCTTGGGACACCTGCTCTTTTCTGAAGGAAAATAGAGAAGGAATAAATCTAGGGAAGGGGGGGGGACTGGGACGACTCAAGGGAGGGGAAACTGTAGTCAGGATATAATATATGAGAGAAGAATTTAAAAAAGGAAACAAACAAAGCACACACACACACACACACACACAGAGAGAGAGAGAGAGAGAGAGAGAGAGAGAGAGAGAGAGAGAGAGAGAGAATTGTTGGGCTTGAGGAAGTGACTAAGTGGGTAAAAACACTTGTCATGAAAACCTGATGACCTAAGCTCAGATTTCAGAACACACACAAATGTGATATAGTGGTGCAAAGCTCTGTAATCTGCAGTGAGATGGGAGATAGAGACAGGGGCATCTCCAGAAACCCATAGGTCAGATAGCCTGGCTTATGTGATGGCAAAGAGATCCTGTCTCACACAAGGTGCACGGTGCACAGTGCAGGAACAAAGCCCAAGGCTGACTTCTGACTTTTAGATACATGACAATATATGGTGTATGTGCACCCTCACTCAACACCACAAACAAGCACATGTGTGCACACAGGCACACTTACATACACACACCATGACAAAATAAAGGAAATGTACATTTGTTAAAGATGCAAAGGTAGAAATACAGTGATCTCTATCCTACAGGTGTGTTTAGGATAAGCCTCCTTCTAGGTATTATCTGTAACGATTGACTCTGCCTAAGACAGGAGGAGGGTTTTATTTTCTGAACAGGAGTATCCAGGGGTTCCAGATAAAATAGACTCTGGTGTATGAAGAGGATCAGACAAGTGAGCAGATCTGAGAGCATGTAATAGATACTGTCCATTGTCACATGATTTTAGATTTGCTTTTTTACTTGTGATAATGCATGAGTCATTAAAAAAAAAACTTTTGAAAACATAGCAAAGAATGTGACAACACCCATTGGACACTTTTTAAAAATATGTTTTCTTTCTTTCTTCCTTCCTTTTCCTTTTAAAACAACATAGCCTTTCTACATACATCTTTTACAGAAAGTTTATTTCAGCTATTCAGAGATAAATAATTCCATTGGACAAATGTACTCTTATAGCATAATTTAACCACAATTGTAATATTGTAATTAATTTACGATTCATCGAGTGCCCAAAATATAAGAGTATTTAAGAAGCAAAATCTAGAAAATAAATGTTTAAATTAAAAATATTAATTTATTTTAATTTTATGTATATGAATGCTTTGCCTACATATATGTCTGAGCACCACACACATTCACAGAGGCCAGAAGAACACATCAGATTCCCTAAAATTGGAGTTATAGATGGTTGTGAGCTGCCTTGTGGGTGTTGGTAAGAAAACTTGGGTCTTCTGTAAGAGCAGCAAATACTCCTAAACATTGAGCACACTCTCCACTTCATTATTTTTTTCCTTTAAAGATTTATTTTATTTTACATGTATGAGTGCTTTCCTGCATGCATGTATATGCACCATGTGTGTGCTGGTGCCTGTGGGTACCTGAAGAAGGCATAGGATCCTTCAGAACTGGGGATTGTTACATATGGTGATGTTACAAGTCACCATATGGGTGCTGGCAAGCAAACCTGGGTTCTTCTCAAGCAGCGAGTACTCTTAACCACTGAGCCAACTCTCCAGTAACCCAAACTTTGAAAGAAATGATCTGTGGAATATATTAAACATAATTTTGTATCATTACCCAGATATCTAATATTCCCAGATGCATGCTAAACATAACCACAAAGACAAGATGTACAGTCTTCTTGAGCCGGGATTTAAGAACATATTTTTAGTGTTCAATAGCACAATAGATTAACCACATTCTGCAGCTTATAGCCTTTGCAATAACTTAAAGAGGTCACAATTTCCTAACAGAAAATAGTGAATTTAAAGAGATACGAATGCTAACTAATCTGATCAGATAATGGATCAAATAATTACATTGAATTCCTAAATAAATACAGATAATGTGTCAGAAGAAATTTTAAAATATTCAAAACTAAGAGCACCCATATGTAAAAAATCAGTGCTCTATAACAATATTGGAGATATCATTTAATAATAACCATAACAGTAATTACTAGGAACTGGATACTCATTGTGTGCTAAAGGTTTTACGTAATTATTTAGTACCTAAAATGGCTACTACTATTCCTTATTTGTGGTTGAGGAAACGGGTGCTTGAGGAGTTTTAAGTCCTGTCATCCAGTCCCAGGTCCCAATCAGGAATGCTATTTCCTAGATGTCAAGGCAAGTCCAACCTATAATTTCTGTCTTCTCGCCCCCTCCTCCCCATGTTATGGTGTTCACAATTCTTTTAAAATTAGGCTCAATTTAATATAAAAATGGCAAGCATGCTAAATTGTTAAAAGAAAGAGTCATGGGTAGGAAGTGGCCATGGGGAGCAGGCAGAGTGCATTCCATGTCCTTCCAAGGCTTCAAGATAGTTAGAGAGATGGGAAGACAATTACCAAGACCTTGCAAAGAGCTGCCCTTACTAAAGGGAGAATTCCTGACATTGCTTTGCCTTTGTGGAAAGAGGGGTGATGATGACAAGATATTCAAGTCACCAGTCTTTCCAGTTAACACAGTAATTCATGGTGCTTATGAGTAAATTATGTTCCTGTTCCATGTTGAATCAAAGCATCAGACATATATCATAAAAAGATTTCATGGGCTAGAAAGATGGCTCAGTGGTTAAGAGCACTTCCTGCTTACCCCCCCCCCCCCGAGGAGCTGAGTGTGGTTCCTAGCACCCACACAGAGATGCTTATAGCTAACTATAACTCCAGGGGATTCTATGCCCTCTTCTGCCATTTGTAGCTACTCATTCAAGTGGCATACACTTGTGGGGACCCTCTTCTGCCCTTTGTAGCTTTTCTTCCAAGTGGCACGCACTTGTAGGGACTAGAGAAAGTCTTGAGTGAATGTGTTCAGAGTGGATTAATTTCTGAGGGAAAGTGCATTATTGACACACACACACAGCCATGTCCAGGACCCCAATGCCCTCAGATCCATGGGTTCAGCAAAGCCTTATCCAGCAGAGGCTCAGAGGTAAACAGCAAAGCCTTCCCTGGTCAAAGTGTGAATGCCAAGACATTGTAGACAAACTACATCAGCCACAGATACTTCCTCTGGGATAGCTGGAGTTGAGACTACTCTCCTTACAGAGATTTCTTACCAAGATTAGATAAATGTGTTTCCTTATTCAGCTGTATACACAAAACCCATTCCCCCCTTTCAGTTATATAAAACTGATGCACCAAGTTTCTGAATTGTTGTACCTGTTGTGATTGGGGCCCCTCCATTAGACTGAGCAGAGCCCATACAATGCCACCCAGTTCACATCACTCCTTGAAGCCGGCAGGGGAAAGCATGTTCAAAGACATAGGCGTACACATGAATAAAAAAAAATAATTAAAATTTCCAAAGAGAATACTTTGCAATGCTTGGTTCATCATTGTTTATTTGAGTTTCCCCCGCGACAGAATTATTGGATCTGTAATAGTAGTGTGCCTGTGAGTTTCCTAGGTTTATATCCTTTCTGCTCCCATCCATTGTATGGAATACGCTTTGTTGAACATTAAATACACATTTACTCCTCCATCATGATGATGTGTAATTGAACATTTATCAAAATCTAGAGAAAAGGTATATGGTGTTGTAATTACATTTAAGATGTGAGACATTGTCATTAAAGTTTATAGTGTAATGAAGAATCACATGGAACACTCAATATGTTCAGAGTCTAAAAATCATTGCTCGGGATGCGCAGACATGCAGTTCTTTCAATGTTCTCCATGCTACCAGTTGTCTTCCTTCTGAAAGCAATGGACAAGGTGACATTTTTTTTTCAGAATGATAATTTCTACACAGATAAAAATCACAGACTACACATTTGATTTCTACGGACATTCTTCATTCCTTGAATTCAGGAACCCAAGAAGATACTTGCTCCTAGGTCTACAACACAAGACCTGGGGAGTCACATGTGAGTGCCTATGACAAAAGCACCCCACTCAAACCAGTTCCATAGCTGCTGCACACTTACACATAATTGAAATTTTGTGTTAATAAATACCACAGATCCAAAGAGAGTTGGCTTGTAAACTCCAACATCTAACAAGATGACACACAGGTGTTCACCAAATATTAAAACAAACAAACAAACAAACAGTGATTTGTAAACATTGACAAAATCATGAAGCTCATCACATTTGTACTAGTCATTGCACACACACAACTGTCTATGGTGTTTGTTTGTTTTGTGATGTTTCATATAGCAAAAAAAGCAATCAGGCTGCAGAAACAAAATCTTTTGCTTTACACCCTAGGTCTTGTTCATTATAATGCAAGTCTATTGATGAATAAAAAGAGTCTTTGGAACTTTTTTTTTCATTAATTTAATTAATTTACTTTGCACTCCACTTGGAGCTCTCCTTCCCTCCTTTCACCCCAGTCCCTCTCTGTCCCTCCCTGTCCCTCCCTGTCCCTCCCTGTCCCTCCCTGTCCCTCCCTGTCCCTCCCTGTCCCCCATCTCACCTTCCCTCCCCCACCCCCGACCTCCCTTCCATTCTTTACAGAAAAGGAGAGGCCTCCCATAAATATCAACCCACATTGGGCTATCACATTGCAGTAGGACTAGGAGCATCTTCTCCTACTGAGGCTAGATAACGCAGCCCAGTTAGGGGAAAGGATCCAAAGGCAGGCAACAAAGCCAGAGCCAGCCTCTGCTCCTGCTATTAGGGTTCCCAAATGAAGTTCAAGTTGCACATTTGTTACATTTATGCAGGTGGCCTAGGTCCATGCATGCTCTCTGGTTAGTGGTTCAGCCTCTGTGGGCCACTATGGACCCAGGTTAGCTGATTCTGTATGTTTTCTTGTGGTGTCCCTTGGCCTTTTTGGCACCTTCAGTCCATCATGACTTTTGTGTGTATGTCAGAATTTTTCTTTGGTGGAAAATAGGTTTTTCATACAATTTATCCTGATTATGGTTTCCTCCTCCAAATCCTCCCAGTTTCTCTACGTCCTTTCCTGTATAGATCCACACTCTTTCTGTATTTCCTTAGAAAACAAATAGAAGTCTAAAAAATTATGATAAAATAAAAGAAGATTAAAACAAAAATGGACAAGGTAGAACAGGACAAAACAAACAGATGAGAAAAAGCTGAAAGAAAACCACAAGAAAACAAGAAACACGTATGGATGCAGAGGCACTTTTAAACACACAGGAATCCCATAAAAACTCAGAAGGCATGATATACACACTAAAGACCTGTCAGGTTAAAAGAATAATGCCCTGACATAAGTTTATGAACCTCCATAGATACCATTGAGTCATTTGTGTTGGCCATTGACTACTGGGCACAAGGCCTTCCTTAAAAATGGGTTGTTTCCTAAGTGAGACTCTTAGAAAAAAGAAAAAGACAACTGTCTTTTATCTGCAAGTAACATCAAGTGACTGTAGCTTCCAGGTTAGAGATGGTGTGTGTGTGTGTGTGTGTGTCCACTTCCTCTCTCAGTTCTAGTGTCTCATCTGGTGCAGACCTGTGTAGGTGCTGTGCATGCTGTCCCAGTATCTGTGAGTTCATATGTCCTTTGGTAGTGCTGTTTAGAAAGCCCCATTTCCTTGATGTCTCCATCCCTCTGGCTTTTTACATTTTTTCTGCCTCCTCTTCTATATGGTTTCCTTAGCTCTCAGGGAAGGGATTTGATGGAGATATCCTGTTTAGGGATAAATGTTCCAAAGCCTTTCATTCTCTTTATAATGCCTGGCTGAGGGTCTCTATAGTTGTTTCCATATGCTGCAGGAAGAAGTTTCTCTGATGACGGCTAAGCAATGCAATGACCTCTGAGCATAGCGAATGTCATTTAGGAGTCATTGCTACCTTTTCCTTTTTCTTTTCTTGTGTCTGTTTTTAGTCCAGTAGTATTTGATTTTACCCTAGGTATATGACACAGGTCTATAAAGTCTTAGGACCTTTGTCACTCAAACAGTGTTTAGTATGGTCTCATAGAGTCGGCCTTAAATCAAATAAGGTATCATTTGGTTACTCCCATACACTTTGTGCCATTACTGCATCAAAATTTCTCGCAGGCAAGTGACCATTGTAGATCAAAGGATTTGTAGCTAGTTCGGTATTTGCACTTTTCCCTTGGTAGCATGCACGAGTACCTTCTAGTGCTATGAACATTAGTGTGTAGATGTGAAGGCGCTAAGTAGGTACCAGCTTGATTTTTCCATGTTCAATGAGCTGTATAGGTGTTGTCTTCAACAAATAGGGTCTTACTCCTAGTTTGTGGAGAGTCACACTTGGCAATAGCCTGAGTCGTTTGGGGCTTACCATGAGACCCTTTTGAGCAGTAACTCAATTGATGGGATCCGTTTCTGGTGCTGGAAACTTTATTAGTGATGAGAAATGTCTAGGTGGGGCTCTAGCTTTAGCCATTGGTTTTATGGCCATTAGTTTTAGCTGTGTATACGTGTGTTTCCTTCCTCTTCCTACTCTCTCCTCATTTGATTCTCCCATTCCAGTCCTCTACCCATATTCACTCATAAGTATCTATTCTATTCTATTTCTACTCTCTAGGGAGATCCATTTCCCTGCCCCCAGTCCCCTATTCTATACCTAATTTCTGTGGCTATACAGATTGTATCTTGCTTACCAATAACAACATCATCCCTGAGTTTAATTATATCTTCCCTTTCAATTTTTTTGAGTGGTGTTTGCTCTGGTTAAAATTTGTAATTTTAGATCAAATAGTTTTTTTTTTCCCTATGAAATTAGGTACTCCTGAAAGTGCTACATCTATGTTTGGCACTCTAACATCCTGTCTGTGGGCTTTTCCTTTAATGTGTATGGCATGTATCGCCTTATCTTTTCTGTCAGATATTAGAAAACTACAATTGTTTATTTCTTAATTATATCTCTCTGGAATACAACGACAATACAATTCTTCACAGAAATTGAAAATATAATCTCTAATTTCATATGGAAACAGTAAAGACTCAGGAGAGTCATAACATCCCTGAACATCTAAAGAATGACTATTGATTTTGCCAGCCTATATTTTAAGATGTTCCACCAAGCTACAGTAGTAAGAACAGCATAAATCTGGCATAAAATGGGTATATGGTCAATATTATAAAATTGGGGACCCATATATAAGGTCACCTTTCTATAGCCTTCTGTTATTTTTTGTTGTTGTTGGTTTTTTGGTTTTTTTGGGGGGGGTTGTTTTTGTTTTTGTTTTTGACAAAGAGGCCAACAATGCACTTTGGAGAAAATATAGCATCTTCAACAAATGGTACTGGGAAGTTGGATAATGGCATGAAGAATAGAATCAGGTCATTATCTCAAACCCTGGATAAAATTCAATTACAATGGATCAAGGACCTCAGCATAGGTTATACTTTGAATCTGATGGAGAAAAAAGCAGGGACTACACTTAAATTGATTGGTATGGGTAAGAAGTTTCTGAATAGGATCCTGATTGCATATATCTCCAAGAATGGGAGGATTAGTATTTAGTGTATATAAAGAACTGAAAAAGTAATCAGCAAGAAAATAACTCAGTTAAAAACAAGAAACAGAACCAAATAAAATGTTTTCACAACACAAAGGACAAATAGCTGAGTAATATTTAAAAAATTCTTAGATATTAGGGAAATGAAAGTAAAAACTACATTAAGGTTTCATCTTATCTCAGTCAGAATATCTATGATAAAATAAAAACAAAAGAAATGTTGGCAAATGCTGGTATAGATGCAGGGGAAAGGAATACTTATTCACTGCTGATGGGAGTACAAACTGGGGAAGCCATTGTGAAAATCAGTTTGAATGTTCTTAAAAATGTAAAAATAGATCTATAGTATGATGTATACTACTTGAGCATATAGTGATATATCCAATAGTAGACATATCTGCTCATCTATCTTCATTGCTGCTATGTTCATAATATTCAGGAAATGGAAACTGCCATTTCTATCACTTCATAATGAAAATGTGATACATGTGTACAATGAAATATTATTCAATTGTTAAGAAAAACAAAATCATGAAATGTACAAGTAAGTGGAGGAAGCTAGAAACAATTATGAAGAGAGTGGTAACCCAGATAAAGGTGTATTTTCTCTCATTTTCAGATGTTAGTTTTTAGTCTTCAGATATGAGTATTCCATTTGAAATTCCTTTAGAGGTCAGGAAACTACTAAGTAGCCATGAGGGTGGGATGTCAAGATAGGGAAAGAGAAAGCAGATGTAGAGAGGGTTAGAGAATACCATGGGAAAGGTAGCGGGACTGGGAGGGCAAAATAGAGAAGCAATATGGAGAGGAATAACTAACATTAAAGAACTTATGAAAAATTCGTGTGGAAGCATCCTGAAACACACACACACACACACACACACACACACACACACACACACAGTTTAAATGATGTTTCCCTACAACAGGACACTGTCCCTACTAGACAGCATAGGCTAACAAATAAAACTTGCAGTGTGAAGAATAGGTTACTTCTTTTGGAGTTGTTGGCTAGTTAGGTCTCACAACCTCCTCAATCATTACAGAATATTTCCAATGTTCTTGGGAGCCCTTTACAATTTGATGATAAGATTTCACTGCTGAAGACATAGCATACTTATATACTAGAACTCAGAGAAGTTGAGCTGATATTTGCCTTAAAGCTACATCTCTACTGACCAGCTTTTATACCACTGGAAGGTGCTATTGATGCTACTTGAGTGAAAAAATAATCACTCATCTTTTTCAGCCATGAATCATGACTGCTGGTGATAATAAATAATATTGGCTTAGCAATGCTTGATCATTGGGCAATAGTGGCATAAATGTCACAGGAATAACCAACTACTCTGATTAGATTTGCAATCCACTACACAAGTTGAAATTCTCATCTGGCACTTGCTGTGTCCAAAAGCCTGTGGCTAGACAATTCAGAAACCCTAGGGGAAAACTATGAATATTACTTTGCTAAGTGGACATAGCATTCAACTGACTTGTGGTGAATTATTGTTCTACCCATAGACAAGTCCATTTGTCAAGCCTCATCAGAGAAAATTTTCTTTCATTAAATGAGATTAACAGAGACTTGTGCTGGTATAGGTATAGAAAATATGGGAGTTTGGAACTCTTAGTCCTGGATGTGATATCTCCATCACACACCTCTCTCCCAATGCTCAGGGATCATTGTAGAGAAAAAAATCATAAGAGATATAGGTAGTAGATGATTACATGAAAACAGTGTTTTCTGGATACCAGCAGAGTAACTGTAGGTATGGATTCACATAAGTTATGGTAGCATGCATAAGACCTGTGTCAGCTCAAGTCAAATAAAATAGCAGCATGGAGGGGGGAGGTGAATGCAAAGTTTTACCTCTAGGTAAGGAGTTATTGACAACTGACAGCTGGTGGGAGAGAGAAAGAGAGAGAGAGAGAGAGAGAGAGAGAGAGAGAGAGAGAGAGAGAGAGAGATACTCTTATATCCATACCTTAGAGCAATTAATACTGTTAAGTGTCTACAGTATCCAAAGGGAATCTAAAAATTCATTGCAATCACTCACCAAATTATCAATGGCTTTTCTCACAGAAGTAGAGGTACCTGTGCAGCCATGTTGATCGTGATAGTCATGACATGTCAGGATACAAGATCAGATAAGTCCCCATCAGCAGATGAATGGTTAAACAAAGAAGCTCATACATATATGTTCATATCCATATATACGTATATATATATATATATATATATATATATATATATATATATATATATATATATATATATATATATATATATGAAATGCACAATGGAATATTACTGAGCTATAAAAAAAGAGCACAATCATGTTTGTAAGAGAAACAAGGATGGAGCTAGAGACATTAAATGAAATAAGCCAAATTCAGAAACAGTAGAACCATGCCTAATCTAAAAACAAAAGCAAAACAAAAAGAAATGGCATGGATGTTGATAGGGGACCATTAAGGAAGGGAAGGGAATGAGGACTGGTGTGGGAGGTATAAAAAACGAATAATGGGTGTGACAAATGTGAACAAGGAGCATCATATATTCTATGCCTGCAGGAAGCTCTTACATCTTAGGAGAAAACTGTTTTCTACCTGGAGACCATTAGTTTGTACACACACCACCACCACTACCACCACCACCACCACCACCACCATCACCATCCCTCAATTCCCAACCCCCTCCATTCCAAAGCCCTGTCACTGAGCAATCATAGAGAAACCACCTCAAGGTTGTCTTGGTGTCAATTCCTGGGGTTCCCTTGGTGTCAATTCCTGAGGTTCCTCCCACACCACCTTTCACCACAGTTCATTTTACTTGCATTGCTCTTCCAAAGCTTCCCTTTCCTTTTCACTTTTTAACATAAACCCTTTATTTGTCCCCAAGTTTGGAGGTCCAAGGGCACTGATCAGATATTGGTCCGGGTCTTGGCTGTGGCATGTGGTGGCAGAGGGACATGAGTAAAAGTGTTTGTGCCACCAAGTGGGCAGCCAGAGAGGGTCCCACGGTAACAGAGTCATGTTCCTGTGACCCTCAGACCTCTAACTAGACCAGCCCATGGCCATGCATCCCATCCTAACGACCTCCTGGGGGACACAGACTACACTCACACCATAGCAAGGCCCTGGCTTATTTCCCTGCAGCACCAGCTGCAGCACTCGAGTGCTAACCAGACACATGTCCCTTCATGCTATTCCTCCTGGCATGTACCTTGGTGCTGCCAGCCAAGCCTCTGGCTGCCAAACTGTTGCAGCCACCAAGTACAGAAGGAAGGAAATATTTAATCAGGAAGGCAGTACCAAAATGAACAAATGAATGAACAAATGAATGAATAGAGGTATAGGTAGAGATGAAGACCCTGGTGCTAGCTGGAAGGGCTGTGCCACTGGGAAGAAGGGTCTCAAAACGATGCAAAGCGCGGTGCGCGTGGCCAAAAAGCTCCTCTGCTCAGCACAGTGGGCTCATCTCTGCAGCGTGATGTCACTGGGAGGGGTAAGACCAGGATATCCAACTTCCCCCTGGGGGAGAAAGAGTGCAGATAGGTTGTCTAGAATCTATCCCTGGATCTCTAGAGCCAGAGAGACAGACTCAGCCTTGAGCTAAAGCAGATACCACAGCGCCTCCTTTTGAATCTACAACCAGGACTCTAGAACCCACATTTATTATTATTTTTTTTCTCCCAAGATTGCATTTCTTTAAATGAAACAAACAAACAAACAAACAAACAAACAAACAAACAAACAAACTTCCTTTGAAAAGCATCTAGGAATCTGCTCCTAGGACCAACATGTGTCCTATACACTCTGTGACAGAGCAACCTCAGTCTCAAATCACTTTCATTCACCCTCGGAGATTGATCATAGACAACCAGAGGACAGATTTTTTTCTTTTTTCTTTTTTCTTTTCTTTTTTTTTTTTTTTTCATTTTTAATCCTTCTGTCTGTCTGAAATGCTCAAACAGTTAACAGATAATGCCACCCCCCCCACACACACACAAAATACCAAAGCTCTGATAAAGAATAGGAGGGTTATTTATCTGTTTTCCTTTTTAAAATTTGAAATGAATCCTATAGCTGCAACCTCACCCGAATTATAGAGGCACCCAAATCAAACAACCATGGCTCATTCTTTAGCCTTTGATTTTTATATCCATGCATGTTAAAAAAGAGAGGGAGAGAAAGAGAGAGAAAACCAAACATGTGTGCCGCCTTTTAATAAAGATCATATTAAAAATTCAATAAATAGCAATATCTCTGATCTCTTAACAAAAGCTTCTGGTATACAGGAAATTAAATGAAGAAAAAAAAAACCACCTTGTTAAGCCTTTTTGATTTCTGTACATTGTAGCTGGAAGCAGAACTGTTTAACTTGTAGATTTCTTCATCTTTTTCTTTTTCTTTTTTACATTTTAAAATCTTTTCTTGCACACACGTTGTCTGGGCAACACCATACATGAAGTTTGATTGGTAGAAATATGTAAAAATAAGAGGTGGGGGGTGGGGAGGGGGGAAGACATGTGCCATTGTCTCATCCGGGTGGCCTAGCTGGGAGGGATCCACCTCGAGCCAGGTGATAACCTGAGACTTTATCTTGTCTTCCCCTGGCCTCCCTGAAGCCTGCCAACGCTTCTGCTGGCTGTTAGGCATTTTAAATATCCCCCCTGAGCCCTAACCTCACCCCCTTTCTCTTCTTGTCAGCTGGAATGTCTCGGAGCTGTCAGGGGCTTGTTGCTTATTGATGTTTCCGTGTGTTTTATGTCTTTTCTGAGATATGACAGGCCCTGACACAGTGCTGATTTCAATCAGCCTGCTTGTGGAGAGGCCTAAGATTTTTAGTCGCACAATCCACGTCTCAAGCATACTTCAGAGCCTCTGTCTAATGAAAATGTTGCGGGAAGCTGAAATAAAGGCTCTGTGCCCAACACGCAGCAGCTGAGGAATTCCTGGGGCTTGAGAAAAAACCGAGAGCGTATGGACTCCCCTCTCACACACACATACACACTTGCCACGGAACGCCCCCTCCCCTCTTTTGTTATAAGAAAAGCAAGAACAGAAAGTGACCTCCTGAGCCAAAGGTTCTGACACTGAATCAAATCCCTTTAGGTCTGAACTGACAGGCTGGGCCTGGCTTTAGATTACGTTATCACATCTTGGAAGGAGGCTGGCATGTTCCTCTGGGTTCCCTGTGTGTGAAGAGCTGGCGTTTTACCCTTGCTGCCTATTAAGTCAAGATCTGATGTCTTGTCGAGAATGAAACCACATCACACACTGAGGGCTGGGATAAAGGGCAGAGAGAAAACGCAGCCATGGAAAATAAAATGCAGAGCCCAAGAGGAACTCATTTGCGTTGTTTACCAGGCTAACCACGAGAAGATTAAAAAATATTAGAAAACGTTTTTGGGTAAATTGTGTGTCATTTCCTGAGACTCATACAGATATCCAAGTTTACATTGTGTTGACCATATTCAAGACTGGAGGGCCCCCTGAGTGCTCAAGGTATTTCATTCAGGCATATCAACTCATTCTTTTGATGGCCTCCAGCAGATTTAATCCCAGAACCCAGTGAAGAGCTTGGTACAAAGTGCCTAGCCTTGCGCATGTGTCTGGAAAAATGTGGCATCTCCAGTAACATCTTGGCTTTTGTTTACACCAACTTAAAATAAGAATGTTTCCCCGTCCTCCCCCCACGCTTGGAGAAGTGTATCTTTACATTGTCGATCTTTTAAACTGGAAAAGTCAAGCAATAAACACAGCTTCTATATGAAATAAGACCGCGGTGATGAGGATTTGATTTTAAACATTTCAGAGACCCTGTTCTCTCTTTCTCTCTCTCTTTTTCTCTACTTGACAACAGAACCGCAAGTGACCTGTAGTTAATATGCATCATCTGGGATTTTTAGAGAGAAAAAACAAATTATGGTATTATGTCAAGAGCACTTAGAATGATGATATTTATTGAAGGATAAATAAAGGACCGTCTCAAACGGAAGCAGAATTCTGTCAGTCCAGGAAACAAGCTTGCGACAGTGTCTCTTCCAGGGCAAGTATGGTTGGGAGAAAAAGAATACATCAGGGTGTTCATTTGGCCTGAGAAGTAGCTCCTTGGAGACTCAGGGTCCATGTCTTGGTTCAGTTTTTTTCTGTTGTTTAAAAAGTGAGATTTTTTCTTGAGAATGGACCATTCTGGACTTCTCTGGAACACCTATCCTAGAAGAGGTAACTGTCAGCTGACCTTGACTTATGGCCACTTTGGTGAGATGGGCCCAGCTGTCTTCTCTGGCGGCAGCTTCCCCAAAGCCCCTGTCCTGGTCTCCACACTTAGGTAGGAGTTCCTGAAGCATCAGAGCGACCAGCCCTAGTTAAGGAATAGGCCTTGAGTTTGGACTTGAGTTGAGTTCTCTGCCTCTTGCTGGCTGCTCGCTTCACAGAGGAGTGACTGGATCGGTTCAGGTTTTCTCAGTTTAGAGTGTGAGCTATTCCCCCTTCAGGAGATGTGATGTGCACAGTTCACTGAGGTCACGTGTACGAGACAAACTCCCAAGAAACGACAGCACTCTCTCCCATTTGTTTCATTGGGGGACACAAATGTGGGCAACCTTTTAAATGCTGACTCTAAGTCAGGTTCTTCGCTTGTACTGAGTTACGGATTTAGTATTTTCAGTAGAAAAAAAAATCTGCCTTTAAGCTACACAAAGTAAAAAATTATCTCTAAAAACAGTGTCCCTCCACCCCCATTCCATTTTTAAAATGTTATGATATTTTTAACAATATTAATATAATAACAGTAGCATGTGTTTATTGGGTTAGTCTGTATTTTATGACTCAGTATCGGATTTGTGGCTTGTTTCTACCAGCTCTGTCACTATTAATTTTTGTTCCCATTTTTTTTAGTCCACCAGAACATGCTCATAGAACTATTGCCTGCCTGTGATAAGCAGCCCCTGCTATTATTATTTCAGGGCTGCTTATCAACAGTCAACACATATCCCCAAATTATAGTTTTTTTTTTTTTAAGCAAAATAAAAATATGTTATCAATTTAACCCCTTGGTCACCAAAGAGCTCTTCTGCTTCCATCTGACTCTGGAGGATGCTGTCCTGACACGCTCTGTCAGTAGCGGATTAGGAGACCATGTGGAGGAGAGTTGGCACTGTGAAATACCACAGGGGGCAGGGAATGCGTTCACAGTGTGACTTTAAGATATGAACTCATATTGCTCCTGACTTGTGACCCAGCCCTGAGTGCAAACTGACGTCTGAGTGCCAGGCTGGTCAGTGACCCTTGGAAGGGCTGGTTGAGGCAGAAATGCTGGCTGGGAACTCCCAGAGATCACAGACCTGCCAGGCTCCAGGAAAATGACTGCCAATTTGGCCTAGTCTCAGCTGACTGCATGCCCAGGAGGGAGGGTACGGTGGTAATAAAGCAGTTTAGTGGAGAAAGATATTGCTTCAAGCTCCCCACGCGTCCTGTCTATTTTATGACAACATTACTCACTCACACTTCCACACAGGCAAGCACTCCTCGAAACCCCCCCTCCCTGCTCCTTCAGACCCCGCACCTTCAGACCCCCCCCAACCCACGGTATGGTCACGTGAGTGCTCGAATATACACTAGGATGTATATCATCTTTCTCCCAGAAAACGTGTTTTCTCCAAACTGGAATGCTACTGTGTTAGCTATATTTTAGATTATCTGTGGAGAAAAAAATCAGGTGGACCCCAACAGATTGGAGTAGGCCCTAGTACTGGTGTTCTGTGGACAGGGTGTTACTTTGAGTGGCCCGCGAAGTTTTTCTTTCTTTTACATGGAAGATTTGACTCTTGACGATGATTTAAGGATTAAGATTCTGTAATACTCTCTCTCTCTCTGTCTCTCTCTGTCTCTCTCTGTCTCTGTCTCTGTCTCTCTCTGTCTCTCCTTGTCTCTGTCTCTGTCTCTCTGTCTCTCTCTCTGTCTCTCTCTCTCTCTCTCTCTCTGTGTGTGTGTGTGTGTGTGTGTGTGTGTGTGTGAATGATGGAACACAACCTCAAGGGTTGGTTCTTTACTTTCACATCCTCTGAGTCCAGATCTCTTCATATTTGATTCCATGCTTTCTGGGCCAAGAGTTTCCAGGGTTCTCCTGACTCTACCCTCCCAGCTCTCAGTAGGAGCACTAAGAATAGGGATATGCACTGCTGCTTCTGGTTTATGTGGGTTCTTCGAATCTGAGTTCAGACCCTCCTGGTTGTGTACCACATGCTTTAGCCACTGAGCTCTCGCTGCAGTCTCAAGGATTAGAATTCTAATCATCCCTTTCTAACTCTAAAAAAGGATCCAAATCCATATTTACATCTATAATGGGTTACTATCTAGAATTTATTATATATGATAGATTTATCACATGCAGTGTGCTGTCTCAAAACCATCTTCAGAAGCATGTATGCTGTTTCTTCTTCTTCTTCTTCTTCTTCTTCTTCTTCTTCTTCTTCTTCTTCTTCTTCTTCTTCTTCTTCTTCTTCTTCTCCTCCTCCTCCTCCTCCTCCTCCTCCTTCTTCTTTTTTAGAAGAGAAAATAGAAAAATTTTGAAAATTCATAGGTGAGAAAGCAGGTAATAGTCAGAGAGAGGAAAAGTTTATTTTATATGCTGTCCTTGTGTTTGAGGAACAAACAGCAAAGCTACACTTCAGCCCCATGGTGAGAGATGCTCTGCTTTACAAGGAACACACAGAGCTGAATTCTGCTTGCCGTGTTATGATCAGCAAATATTTATCAAGTGTCTCCTGTGTACCTGTGTTGTTTGTGCAGTTCTCAAGGCCACCTGGAGAGGTGACAGTGTCATTGTTACTACTCCACAGAAGTGGGTACTGAGGTCAGAGAAGTTAAAAATCCGACTCAGGCAATCTGCTTTTTTTTTTTTTTTTTTTTTTTTTTTCCAAAATTTCCTTGGACAAACAACCCCCTTTTAAAGGATTAGGCTTTTTCTTGCAGACTTTTCTTGTGCAATGATTCTTAGGGACCCTGACTATTCATGCAAAAATTTCAGTAGAAATATAATTTTAAAATTTAAATAATAATTCCAGGTTACAATACACAACCCACAATAAAATTTTATTATGAAGCTGTCCCTACAGCTTCTTATTTTGAACACGTGCTCTCTAAGATACAGGTAGGGAACAGAAAACTGCCTCCCATTCATTTTGTGAGTACAATTATTTCTCTTCATACTTTTCATAAATTGTGAATCAAAGTTAAAGATGTAGTCTAGACGTTCAAAGGGAAATAATCCCATCTCTTCTCTCTTGAAAAAGTAACAGCATCGACAATTGACTAATTACAGGGAGAATTGGGCATTCCATGAAGATTAAGGGCAAGTAGCTAATTACACCCACAAGTGGCTAACAGCAGCTACAATTAGCTGTTTATAGGAGCAATTATGGGTGTAGCCAATTTTGCACTCCCAAAATAATTACAGGTGCAACGTGGCACGTGCCGTTAGACTTGTTGCCTTTTGAGACGTAGGGCCGATGTGACCAACCTTCTTCATTCATTTCCTTACACAGGGAAGTCACCAATGTGCTCTAACATTAAAACAACACAATGTTAGGGACTTTAGAAATTTTAGGTGACATAATGGAGTGAACTTTAACACTGTGCTTCATTAATTTATTTTTCTGCTCAAATCCTGCTATCAACCCAGTCCTATCCTGTTACTGCTGGAAGCATCGGATAGATAACAACACTAAGGAAAACCATTTAATACAAGGTTTCTTTCCGTTTTCTGAAGTGGACTCGCTAATTAATTGGTAGCAAAATATACGTAAACCCATATTTTAGGATCAAAGGGCAACAGACCTTTAAGTGTCAGTGTGAAGCTCTGGGTTGAACCCTTGATGTTAAAGCTGGTATCTTTCAACACTTAACTGATAGATATTTTGGAATGGCTACGATTTTCAGAGAATTCCGTTTGGAAAGCCAGATTTGAATGGAAAGATACATGAGTGATTCTTACTTTAACCTCTTAAAATTTACTCCCTGCTCTGGGCAACTTAAAAATCTAAGTATGCTCCAAAGGCTCAGAATTGAAACCAGTGACACATGTCTCAAAAGACACTCACAAATCAATACTTGTATAACTCCATTCCCAGCAGAAAACAAACCACAGATGATCTACAGATGATTGCTTTTCTTCTTTCCTTCTCTCTCTTGGTCTCTGCCTCTCTCTCTCCCTTCTGTCCTTTCTCTCTCCTTCCTTTCTTTCTTCTTTTGAATTCTAAAAGTTTTTATTTGGCTTCTAAATTAGATAATAAAATGCATAATTAAAAATTGCTGTGCCTTTTAGATTTTTACATATCAGGAATTTCTCATGAAAGAATAAAGCATGTTCTTCAGTCTAACGCTCTCCCAACTGAGCTATTTCGGCGGCTGCTATAAAGCATGTTCTTAAAGCTGTGTTATAGGCACAAGGCAAGTTGTTCTTCCTCAGAGTTGTGTATCAATTTCCTGTGAGAGCAAATCTTTTTGTTTTGAGGGGAAAAAAAAGTGGGAGGATATTTATAGGAAATGGAAGAGCAGCCTGTTGGAAGGGTAGGTAAAATTCTGTAGAGAAGCTAAGACAGGAAGTAAACAACTCAAAATACTTTCAGGAAGTTTCTAAAACTGACCAGATTCATTAGCATTGCTCCCTTCTTGATAGTATAAAGACTGCTGAGAGTCACTCAGAGACAAGCCAAACCATAAAGATCCCGGACAAAGGAGAAGCCTATGCCACAGAAGCAAGCAGAGACCTGACAAACTACTTAGAAGAAACACAGAACAGTTGGGCTGCATGGAAGAGTTCAGGCCAACTGAAACCTTGCAAAGGCCGCCCTCTAACCTGCTGAGTTGTCTGTACACTGCTGAGTTTACTTCAGATTTCCAACTTTTAAGATACGTACCCCATGCTGGGGTGAGCTTTGGTGATACAGATGTTTTTGAATCATTTCTGCTCCTGTAAATAATACCTTGCCCAAATTCCTGTACATAACCCTAATAAAACTCATTTGTTCAATGAGTTGCACCTCGGTGTATTTGTACTTTACTCTGTCAAGAACTCTTTTCCTGGGGAGAGTATATGTACTTCACTCCCCACCCCCCGGAAAAGTGTGTCATACAATGCTCAAAATGTAGAGGCAGTGAATTTAGGTCTATGGCATCACCCAAGTTGAAAAAGCAGAAAATGAGCTCAAGACAATGAAATTGCAATCCACAAATGGCTGTGTATTCCAGAACTTAGTCAAATTTATAAACAAAAATTCTAAGATTCTTGGCTGAAGCACCTAGTGGCACCACTCTTTGAAAGCAGTGTCATGGCAGAGCCCCTGAGTCAGGGTTTTGTCTGACACTTCAGTTCCTTTCCTTTTGGACCATGTTTTCCAAGTTCCTTCTTTGAGTCATAGTCTATCCATGGCCAGTAAAGCCTTGTTATGAAGGGACCACACCCAAATGAGCTAGAATACAGCTTTCGCCACTTGCTACTTGGTGGCCTCTTACAAGTTCTCCAGCCTTGCCCAGGCTCAGTTTCCCTGTCTGTAAAACAAATCCAAATCCATTAAAACGGGCGTAGCATGTCTCATTCCTGGCTGACATAATGTCTGTTGTCCAGTGGCGATGGACTTCAGGATGTTGACGTTATACCAGCAGAAAAACTGCAGAGTATTCAGTCTTCAAAATAACAAAAATCAGAGCAAACAAACAAACCAAATGTGCTCTTTTTTGCATAAAATGTTTTTAATGATAGCTAACCCTATTTGAATCACAGGAAGTAGTAGAAATGCCCACGTATACACTCATCCACCAAATGCTTATTTAACAGAAAATGAGATTTAGTAGTTGATGATATTGTTTGTGCTAGGCACTTGATTAACCTCATTACACAAGTAATTTTTCGTAACTACCCCAGTGAGGTAGGTACTGGGTTTATTCTCATTGAAGCACTCCACAGACAGTCTCTGTACTTTAAGCACTTGTGGATGTCCATGTTAATCACCGTCCACAGCACATAGAAACACTGGAGAGGTATGAAAACAGCAATAATCTATAGGTATAGAAGGCAGTTTGATACTATGTCTAGTTAGTAAAAGTATAGTAATAATTTCATTCCTGGGGCCTGTGAGCTCTCCAATTATGCATACTTCATCAGATTTACAGTACCAGGGATGTATTTTTTTCCTCTTGAACGGATGTTAAATCTAATCCCATGGCATCTTCTGGGTCTTGTATTATGTATTTCATTGTGGCCTTGAGCTAGAGGTAATCTTTCTGCCTCTGCCTTTAGAGTTGGGATTCTGGGATTGTAGGTGTACACCACTGTGTGTGTGTGTGTGTTTTCCTGCCAAAGACCCATGTCTTATGTCTCTCTCAATCACTTTCCCATTTTAATTTTTGAGACAGAATCTCTCAATGAACCCAGAATTCATGGCTTGGGTAGACTGGCTGGCTAAATGCTGGCCTCCCTTACTGTTGTTTCAGGAACATGCTGCAGTGCCCGGATTTTCACATGGGTGTTGGAGATATGAACTTGGGACCTCATGTTTGTACAGCAACCACTTTACCAACTGAACCATTTCTCCAGCATTTTATTTAGTTTTTCTTCACTAATTAATCTGCGATCTCCAGCCTTTCCTTGTTCCATCAGGTGCCCTGAAGGACTTGCCCCTTGCTAACTGCCAAGGGTGCCAATATATCAGTGATTTCCCAGGCACCTACCATGTCTCAGTGTTTGCTAGCTCTCCCTTTGTTTATTATTTTTTCTTTAATGAATATTTACTGACTGGCTGTTATACCTGATACTGTGCCAGAAATTTAAGATAAGTAGCTCAGGGACACACACACACAGTCCTTGCTTCTGTTTTTTCTTCTTTCTCACCTTTTTCTCCCTTCATCTCTTTACCTCTTTTCTTTTTTAAAAATTTTTCTAATTTCTTTCTCCTTTTCCTCCCTCTTTTCCTCTTCTATATCCCTCCTCCTACCTCTCCTTTTTTCTAAGACAGTCTTACAATGCTTTGGAACTTACCATGTTGATCATTCTCCCCTCAAACTCACAATGATTCCCCTGCCTCTGTCTCCTGAGTGCCGGAATCACAGGTGTACAATACTACACCTAATCAAGTCTCTCTTAATGACCCCTCGCTCTTTGGTGGGGAGACAAATGATCACTGGATAATAGAACAAACTGCTTAGAAAATGCAGAGCTGAGGGAACACCCTGAAAGGGGTGTGTGTCAAAAGGCAGTGTTGGAGAAAGACTGGGAGGAGGTAGTTTGGGAGATGATGCCTGAGCTCTGTCTTGAACTGTGAACAGAGATAAGAGTGTTATGCTCTGCCAGTGTGGGTCCTGTAGCAGCTTAGTTCAGGTCTTCATTCACCAGAGATGTACACTCCCAGTGAATCGAGAAAGCACCTGCCTTCACTCCCACACTTGCCTACAGCACCTGTTAGCAGGAGTTGCTAAGCTACATCCCATACACAGACTTCTGAGGGAATGTGAACTTATGTGTTGGAAGAGTTATCTTGGGGATTAGAGAGACAAAAGATGTGTTACTTTATTTTAGTTCTAGTCTACATATAGCTCGAGACTTTTCAGATAATCTACCTTGCCCATAATAGGACACTAAACAAAATAAAATGCTTCCAGACATTGCGAACAAAATTGGCTGTGGTTCTACCTTAAAGAAGAAAATGTGGAGTCTCTTAGGTGATGGTATTTCAAAGTCTGACGCAGAGTTGAAAGAGTGGATTTCTCTGCTTTTGTGGTCTGAAACCTGCATGCCCATGAATAGGTGGGGCTGGTTTAATCTCTAGTGTATCAAAATCAAAATCTGTACACCTTTACATATTAAATGAATGTAGGTAGGAAATGAAGGACCGTCAGGTAACATTTACTGAACCTTCTGCCCAGGGACCAAATGATGCAGTCTGCCCACCTGCTTTTGTGCCAATTTTTGCTCTTGTCCTCCATGTTTTGATAAAAGCGGAACATTTTTTCAATATGAAGTTTTAAAATTAATCAATAAAGAAAGCTGGCAGCAAAGTCTAATTGAGAAAGCAGGTGAAGAAGGTTTTCTAAGAGACCAGCCCATGGATTATATGTAATATATATAACTCATACTTCTGCTTGTTCCTTGCTGCTTTCTTTGGCCAGGCTTGGTAGACAGGGACAGTACAGATATTCATGTTAGAGAGGAGGAGAACATGACATTTGTCTAATTTAACTGAGACTCTGTTTAGAATTCAGACAAAACCCATGAATCCTCATCGTTCAAAATGGTCCCTACAATGAAGAAGGCAATGTATGTGCTCAAATGGGATCTATCCAGCTTTAAAAAGGGACAAGTATTATCTCTGGCAACAACATGCCATGAACTGGTAGACATAATGCTATGGGACACAAGTCAAGTGAGGACGAACACTTCATGTTCTCATTCATACGTGGAAGGTAGAGTTGACTTCAGAGAAGTGGAGCAGAGCTCTGGTTCCTCGAGCCTTGCGGGTGGGGTCGGGAAGGAATGATGAAGGGAGCACGGTTAACGGGTACAGGGGCATAGTTGGACGGGGTGAACAGCATTTAACAGAAGAATAACTCTGCTGACAACAATGAATTGGGTATTGCAAGCCAGTCACAGAGGCCGATTTTGAGTGCTTGACAAACTAAGAAATGAAAACAGACTGGGGTGATGAATGTGCCAATCACCCCGATCTGATCATTACACAGTGACCTAGTTCCATGTCTGTGGCTGCGATAAAAACACCCCAACAAAAGGTAACTCAGGGAGGAGTTTATTTCCATTTATAATTTTAGGTTACCGTTCCTAACTGGGGAAATTAAGGGAAACTAATCCTATCACATTCACAGTTTAGAGCAGAGAGCAATGAATACATCCACGCTCACTTTTTCACTAGTTTGTACTCAGCTATATTTAACTACTCTAATGCAGTTCCTGAGCCATTGGGTAGGAAATGATGCCACCCACAGTAGACCGTGTCTTCCTACATCAGTTAACTTAATTAAGACAATCCCTCACAGACATGCCCACAGGCCACCCCAATGTAGGACAATCTGTCACTGATACTCTCTTCCTAAGTGGTGTTAGGATAGATCAGGTTGATAATTAAAGCTAACCACAACATACGTAAATTTTTTGTTGAAATGCCACACACTATTATATAACTATGTAAAATTGTTAGGAATTAAAAATTATTAGAGGGACTGGAGAAGTGGTTCAGCTGTTAAGTGCACCAGTCAATGTTCCAGATCTGTGTTTTGCGTCCTAGCATCCACATGGTGGTTTATAACCATCTGTAACTTGAATTCCTGGGCATCCTACTTACTTCCGGGCTCCTTGAGCACCAGGCACACATTTGATATTCAGACATACATGCTGGCAAAATATTCATTCACATAAACAGTAGCAAACTAAATGCATTAGAAGAATTCGGCTTGAGAATTGATGTTTCCTATTGCTCAGAGTCATCTGTGATGTATTGTTTGATTGACTACTGTTTTACGGAGATGGGGTCTAAGACTTTCAAAGCACATGGAAGCTGGAGTGAAGTGTTGCATGGAGTCCCAGTCCCATTCAGACATTTATCAGGGCTCATTTCTCTTATTCTCTGATTTCAATGACTTAAAATAGAATTAAACAAATTAGTCATTGCAACTGAGGAATGGAAAGGGCTTGATACCTCAAAAAGATATTGCACCAAGCAGGTCATATGTAAATATTCAGAAGAATGTGTTACAAACAACCCTTTCCAAACACAGTAAGTTGCTAACAGTCAATTGCCGTAAACAATCAACTTTCCATAAATAAGAGAACTCTACTTTTAGACAGGCTTTCAATCTTTAATTCCATAATGGATCAGCTATGCCACTGAGAAATGATTATGTGAAGTCCATGAGCTAAAAGTGTTTTTACATCAAGAACAAACAGTTTACCTAGATGAGCTACAGAGAACACTGTATCTGTCGGGTACACAAACATCACTGATAGACAGATTCCACATTGTCCTGGGTGTGCATGGCCGCTCAGCCAAGCTGGGTGTGTCTGCAGTTTATCTTAGGTAGCAAAGAGAGGAGAGTTTCTCTTGTCATCAGGCTATCTGAGGACTGGGGATTTCAATTCCAATCCCATTTAAATCTCACGTCACTGTTTTTACTTTAAGACCTGGTGAGTCTTCGGTAAATTGCTGGAGAGGACTTTAGGTGTGTGAAAACAGATACGCAACAGCCTGTGAACTTCACGGCTTGACCACCAAGCACACATGCTAGGGATAATTGGCTATCTCAAGGTCAATTTTCCAACTACAAATCTCTGTAAAAGTGTTCAGGTCCCACCGAAGAGTGAACTGAAGGCGTGGAATTCAATTTTTATGGCATCTCAACACTTGCCTTTCTGTAAAGAGAACACAGCTAGCCACTGGGTTTCACGCACATGGGTTTTGTACCTGATAAACTATAAAGCACTTGCTATTACTGTTGAAAGAGTATCTCCAGCTGAGAAGAGACCAACTGAATGATCTCTCAAATACACCATTTTTCCACCACTCAGGACAGTGTCTTTTACAGCTGGGCCTCTGTTCACTTTGTCTAGGAAGCTTTTCAAATACAGACAGCCTTAAACATATTGGGTCTTGTTCTCTAGCATGAAACCTGGAGGTTTGCCTTGTTAACAGGCTCCTGATGTGCATCTTCCACAGGCTGAAAGGAAGGAAGCATCTCAGATATGGTTCAGAGGTCACCAATTGGATGGGGATGTCCCTGGGGCCTGTGGCTACAAGCCCCACGTGACTGAGAAAAGTTTTGAGAGTCGTTCAAATTCAACTGGGGGTGCTTCCAGGGTTACCTGGTGGGGCTGTTAGGAGGTGGGGCTTCACCAGGAGGAAGCTTGCTGGAAGGTTCACCTTATGGCTTCACATTTTGGTTCTCACTTCTGGCTTAACTCTCCTGCAGGCTTCTTGACGAATACTCTCTATGCTTTCTTTAACACTGTGGACTGTATCCTGTTAAACTCTGAAGGGAAAAACTCAACCCTTCTTCACTTGAATTGGTGTTGTTGGGTGTTCTGTGAAAACAAAGAAGGGAACCGGTATATGTTGGTTCCTAGGAACAACATGAATTAAGAACAAATTTGAATAACAATTTGAAAACAAATATGTGTGTATGCATTGGGAAATAAGAAGCAGATGCAAAATGCAGGCTTCTTCAGCACCTGCAATGAGGTCTAGTGCCTGTGTCTCCAGGACTCTGGACTGACGACTGCAGACTCACCCATTTTAGCAAGCACTCCTTTAGTACTGTCTTTAGTTTTCATGGGTGTATGCTTTCAGGGTATTTCCTTTCTTGTTTTATGTCTACATTTGACTTTAAAAACAACAACAACAAAACAAAACAACAAAAACCCCCCAAAACTTGGAATATCTTTGTCAGACTTGACATCTTTGTTGTCTAAGTCCAAAACCAAATTGTGGATGTCTGATTCCCCAAATATAATACATTCTTTTGTGGAATGATTTCTTGCCCCAGGGGATTTTTAGAAGTAGGTTGGAGAGTGGCAAGCCTATGGGATTTGGAAAATTCCAGAAACTGTATAACTAAACAAGTTATAGCATAAATAGGTTCATAGAATGTGAGTTAAGTTTACCCGAGGTCTATGTCTTTTTACACAGCATCATGACAGTCCCATTATTTCGCTATCTTACAGTTTGAAAACTGCTTTATATTTCTCAAGGTAATACATCTGTCTTCTCTACGCCAGGAAGGATGCAGGATGCCAAGGACTATTAAATGTTTAAGAGATATATAAGGATAATTACATGCTAGCTATCCCTTTAAGAATACTCCGATTATACCGCCATCCATCTATCTATCCAGCTGTCAGTGAGAATATTTCTTAAATGCTTACTTCCTATGTGGTGTACATTTAGATTGGTGCTAGGCATACAAAGACAGTAAGCATGATGTAGTGGTTTTTGTCCTGGTTTTGATAATCTATCAGGAGAGAAAGTCAGTTTATAAGACACTGCAGCAAAATTCCTTAAAGATGATGCCAGACAGAGAGGGCATCCAAGCAGTAGCTGGTAGGCATAGTCACAGGGCCATAGATGTCAGGAGAGTTTCCTATAGGTGGAGAACAATTTACTTTCAGACACTTGTTGCAATCATAGGGGAGAATGAGAAGGAATTTGAGATGACCTACCAAAATGCAAAGCTCAGATGTCATTAAAAAAAAAACAAAAAACAAAAACAACACCCCCCCCCCCAAAAGCAAACCTGTCAAGAAAGTGATTGTACAGATATGGAAGAGAAATTGAAGTGACAATTTGTCTTCTTGGTTTCAGTCAGTGTCAAATGCCTTTGCAGTCCATCATGGCATGAGTTATGCAAAAGCGGTTAACCACTATGCTGTTTCTACTAGTGCTCTCTGAACTTCATCAGACATGCAAATCACTTACAAAGCTTGTAAAATTGTGGACATCTAGCCAGTGGATTCTCAGTTTCTCAAAGCTCACAGGTGATGTCCATTTCTACTAAGCACCAATCCATATTTTGAGGAGCAAAGCTTTGGGTTAACCCACATCAAAATTACTAAGCTCAGGTTACTGAGCAGTCTGACCTTTTAATTTCAAAGCCTGTTAAGATAGTGAAATTTTGCTTACAATATTAATGAAGAACACATTAGAAATCTGAATCTGTCAGTATACTATGATGAATAGAAATGTAGAAATCATTTTTGACTTTTATCAGCATAATTAATCATATCAACATCATTTGATCAGTAGATACCAAAAAAGTGCTAAAATTTGTAGCTATTTCCATTAAAGTATTTAACATGGAATATAATTAATATTATATAAATATGTATCTTCAAACACTAGAAACAAATACTATAAAATGCTGAAATAATTTTATAGTATTTAGATTTTTCCCATAGTTTGCCAATAATAGTATTAGTTAACGTTTTTGGTGGTTTCAGCTGATGCAATACAGAAAAAAACAAATAAACAAACAAAACTTTCCAAGTTAATTATTAGAAAAGAAGACAGAAATTAATTTTACTGGTAGAAGACATAATAGATATAGTAATCTTAAAAACCCACCATAACCAATTAGTATGACTAAAAAATCCATATGGTTAAGAGTGTGATATAAATATTTTTGACTGTTGAGCTATATGAACAATAGTTTAAAGAGAAAAGGTTGAAAAAATACCTATGTTCAGGCACACAGAAAGATATAGCTCAATGATTAAGATTTGTACTGTTGCTGCAGAAGACTTGAGTTTGGTTCCAAGGACACTTGTTAGAAACCTCATAACAGCCAGCAACTACAGCCTCTTAGTAACCATGCACTCATACGGCCTCTGCCTCCACTGTTCGTGCACTCCTCCCTCCCACACACGAGAGAGAGAGAGAGAGAGAGAGAGAGAGAGAGAGAGAGAGAGAGAGAGAGAGAGAGAGAGAGAGGTGGGGAGGATAGAGTGGCATACACACATACAATAGTTAAAATAAGTATATATGTGATGATACCATAGAAAGTATAATTCTAAGAAAAACATAACAGGAAATCATAATTTGCATGATGGATACCTTAAATTTTTACTGAAAGTCAGAAGCAAGATACATAGTAATATTTTATTATTATTATTTAACATTGTAGAATATTAAACTTTTCAAGTTAATAAATTTGATTTAATTATAACTTGAATTCCAGTTAGATTTTTGGAGGAAGAGAGAGCACCATATAGTGGAAGGATTTTTAGGCACATGTGTAAGAATGAATATTTAAAAAAAAAAAAAAACAGGTAATAAAATTGACCAAAAGAAAAGAAGCCAAGACGCCAGGAGAATAAATGGAAATATGCAGCTGAGGGTTGCGTGGGCAACGGGGGAATCTTCTAGGTAGTCCCAGAGACCTGGGATGTGAGAGACTCCCAGGACTCAACGGGGATGACCTTAGACAAAGTGCCCAACAATGTGGAGGTGGAACCTGAAGAAACCTCCTCCAGTAGATAGACAGGATCCCCAGTGCAGGGATGGGGTCACCAACCTACTTTCAATTTTTTTGACCCAGTATTGTTTCTGTCTAAAAGAAATATAGGAGCAAAAATATAGCAATGATTAAAGACCAGTGACCTGCCCAACTTGGGATCCATCCCATGGGCAGACACTAAACCCTGACACTATTACTGATGTCATGTTGTGCTTGCAGATAGGAGCTTAGCATGGCTGTCCTCTTAGAGGCACTACCCGCAGCTAACTGAGACAGATGCAGATACTGAACAGCCAACCATTGGACTGAGGTCAGGGACCCTTATTGAAGGATTGAAGGAGCTGAAGGAGAAGTCAACTCTATAGGAAGAACAGCAATATCACCTAACCCAGACTCCTCAGAGCTCCTAGAGATTAAGCCACCAACCAAAGAGCATCCATGGGCTTGTCCATTGCCCCAGGCACATATGTAGCAGCAAACTGCCTTGTTTGACTTCAGTGGGAGAGGATATGCCTAACCCTGTAGAGAATTGATGCCCCAGCAAAGGAGGATGTATGTGGGCTGAGGTGGGAAGTGACATGGGGGTGGGGAGCACCCTCTCAAAGGCAAAGGGGAGGGAGGATGGGGAGATTTCTTGAAGGGGGGAACAGGAAGAGGGAGAACATTTGGAATGTAAATAAATAAAAGAATTTTTAAAAAAAGATATAGTCAACAATAGAAGTTTTTAAAAGACATATGATTTTGGATATTTTTTTCTCCGAAAATGGAACATGTTCAAGCACAATGTTAATATTTAAATATTAAGTTTTTCAACAATAAGAAGCTTCAAAATAAAATTAATGCTCAAAAAGATAAAAAAAAGAAAGCATTACACTGTAGAATAACATTATGAAAACCCTGGGCAAACCCCCTTATATTCCTGATTCAAACACAGATTGCTACAGTCTTTGTGAAAAGGTACTAGGGAATTGATGTGCAGTTTAAATGCATATGTGCATTTTGGTTAACAGGTATGCAGTCCTTGTTAGGTCAAAGACAGATCTACCATATCTCTTAAAGCAGACTCCACATTTTAAAAAAGAGCCTCCAGTGATTTGTGTGTGCCTTTAGATTTGAAATATCCTGGCATGAATAACATGATGATTATTTACCTTTTATATCCAGCAGAAAAACAACTTGGTATTGCCTCAACCACAAATGAAACTCGATCTCGGTATTGATAAAAACATCCATATTACAAAATAGGTAGAAGATTTCAGATAAGAAGAGGAAGATGTTAGAGGTGATTGATATGTGGCTTGCCATAATTCGATTCCTTGCCAGTATATTAAAACATCACGTTGAACTACAAAGTATGTAGTTATTTTTATTAATGGGAAAGAAAAAATAATATAGCTTTCATATGCAATAGAATTTTATGTATCTATCATGGAAAATGAAACTGACATTTGAAAGAAAGCAGATGCATCTATAAACATGGGACATAAAATAAGCCAGACTTAGAAAGAAAATACTTCACATTTTTCTCTGATTTGCACATGTGCATGTACACACACACACACACACACACACACACACACACACATGTAAACTTAAAAGTACATGGGTCTTTCCATCTAGTAGTTACCTACCATAAAGGCATTAGTCTGTCAGGATTTACAAACAAGAAAATTTGTAGTAACATATTTTTACTTGCAAAATAATCAAAACAAAAGCAGAAGATGGAAAGGTTCCCTGAGCACTGGGTGGGCAATGGAAAAGCACGCAGCACAAATCATTAAGCAGTGTTGGGAAAGACTGCTACCTTCTTCCATCTTCAATCTAGATAGGACTCGTAATACTGTAAAGTGGCAAGAACTGCTTGCCAAGAAATGAAAGCAACAGGCTCTCAGGTATGGATAAAAGGACTTCACATGGGTGCAGTGCTTGTCTTTCATATGGGCTTGGAGGAAAGTATAGACTATGACAAGGAGATAAATAATTCAGAGCTTGGTGGAAGCTACACAAGGGGCAAACAACATCAATAACAACAACAACAACAACAAAAATAGTAACCATAGTTCAAGACATATATATATATATATATATATATATATATATATATATACATATAATTTATAGTTATATACTTAGTATATAATTACAAATACATAAAATAATTACAAATATAAAAATATAACATATAAAATTTTTATTGTTATATAACCATAATTTTTACAAAAATTATATAAAAAATACAATCTAAACTTAAGAGTGTGATTAGCTCTTTGCCAGGAGAAAGAGGAAGGAGAACAGGAGAGGAAAAAGAGGAGAGAAAGAAGGAAAGATTTTCTAGATAGCATGACTAACATGTGAAATCTCCTAGAGGAAACACTGGAATGCACACAGAACAGAGAAACTGTAGATAGGACCACACCTTGAGCTGTCTGGAGTGTGTTTGGTTGGCACTCAAATCTGTGATAAGCATTTAGCTTACTTGAAGGATGGTCAAGGCCCCACCAGGTATGCATTTGAGCCATGTCCTACCAGTAGAGGAAAGGTGTCAGAATAAGCAAAGGAGACCAGCGGTTATTATGCTATGGGTTTCCCAAGCAGAAGGCCAGGGTAGGGCGCACTGGGAGTGAGGCAGTAGAAAGCCATGAGGTGACCATTTAGGAATTAAAACTTACACTCCGTAGTACTGGTAGACCACAAAAGATGAGGGACAAACATACGCGAATGCGGTTGGCCAAAAGACTGGTTGTGAATACAACCACAGAGGCAGGGAGGGAAGGAGTGGCTAGGCAGCTGGGTTCTACTTGGCTGTGCTTGTGTGGCCTTCCCGTGGTTTTCTCTGTTAATGCTCTACTGTCTTGGCTCAAGCACTTTTCCTCTGAAGGTGCCACCATTGCAGGCGGCGACATTTATTTGGATGGTCTAATGTTGGCATGGTAATTTAAGAATCAGTTGCTTTGGCCTAATGGGCACAGCCCCAAGTCTTCCAGGCCATGGCACCCGCAGAGACTACAGTGTTGGCTCTCACTTACCACTTGCTGAATGGCGGCGCATCCCTGGTTGGATCCACTTCAACCTCAGAGTGGATTTTAAGCAGCTGCAGCCATTCCAGCTTGGCTAAGGCACTCCCCCGCCCCTATTCCTTCCAAAGAGCGGGCCCAGCTTCATCTTCGAGTACCACAGGGATCCAGGCTGAGCCCTCCCCATGACTCAGAGAGGAAACCTGCGTTATCAGTGTCTGCCTAGCAACTGAAAGGTGACACGTGGGGCCTTCGTTTCAACCCATTTCCTCTTGATGAGAGGAAGGGATTCTCCTGCGAGTTATTACCTGAAATAATACCATATGGTAAAATGTAAACAACATCTGCATATTCATGTAATAATTTCATCTGTTTAATTAGTTCCAGCAAAGCAGTTTACCCTCGGAGGCCCTTGCTGTCAGCTCGACGCTCGTACATCCAGGGCTGGCTGTCGGGCTTGACAGCCTTCCATTGTTCATTCGCTGCTAGTACCTCGGCAGTTACTGAATAAGTGAATCTTCTCAGGGGTGGGGCGTGTGTCCCCACTGATCCACATATTGAAGGGGCGGGTGGGGGGGAGCTGTCAGCTTGGTGTAGGGATACTAAAGACAGGCTTGACAGATCAGGTGATGCTGGGGGGGGGGGAAATAGGAAAGATTATTTATTGCCTCTCCATCTCTAATTTGGATGTGAGTTGAGCCGAGCTCTTGTGGTAAGGAAGTATGAAGTCTGCACTCTGACCCTGGTAGAAAACATCTAAGACAGACAGAATGGAACAGAGCCGGGATCCTTGTGCCATGTTGCTCACCCTTGGGCTTCTTGAGATGAAGCTTAACATGAAAGTATGGAGAACTAGGTAAGTGTGTTCCAAGAGTCTGGGTACCCGCACCAGGTGCCTGTGTGGTAAAGGTGTGAAACATTTAAAAATAAGCGTTTGCTCACGTGCTCGAACGCGCACGCGCGCGCACACACACACACACACACACACACACACACACACACACACACACACACACTCCTCCAGAGATCTAGGTGCATATAACCCAGACATCTTGAGTGTACTTCTTTCAAACTTAAGGAATTTGTTTTCCCACTTAACAGAATAGGAAGTAATCTCAAATGCCCGTTAGCAGGGCTCTTTCCTGGACATCTAATTAAACTAGGTTCCCATGTCTTAGGACCAAGGAAGGGTTTCTGCACTTCCATCAAGCTCCCAGGTGAAGCTAGGGATGATGATAGGTGCACAGTATGGGTGGGATTAGACATCCCACGTATTCTATAGGGGGACAAAGTCTAAGGAGGTTGATGTCACATGTCTAAGGTGAGCCAGAAACGTAAACTTCAAAGACTAGCACTCTTACTTTATTTGAAGACCGGGGTTTTTTACATATAGCCATTACAAAACAAAAACAAACAAAAAACCGACAAAAACAAAAAAAATATCTTTGCTATATACATAAAAAGTCCCGAGTTGATTTTCCTTGAAATGTATATAATTTATGTGAATAACCATATAATTCATCCTCTCATTGACTAACACTTTATTTCAAACTTCTAATGTTAGCCCGGGATATAAAAGGGCAGTGGATTTGATCATATACAGTTGTTCCATCTCTAAAAGAATTCCAGGGCATTACTATGTTTTCAACAGATACACATATTTGCCTACAGAATCTGAAGTCAGCAAGAAGCCATGTCATCACAAATGATGGCTGAGTTCTGGTGGACAATCAGGAACAATGGCAAAAACCTATTGTGTTCTGGGGCCCCAATCATTGATCAGAAAATATCATGCATCTGGTATTAGGATTTCCATAATAATAAAAAAAACCAACCATGGGTTCTTGGATTATCATCATTCAGCATGCAAACTATCTCTATTCAATCCTTTTTAAAAAGAAAACTATATTTTGATTTAGTTTATGACGCAGTAGAGTTTCACCTGCCTTCATCAAGCATCTTTAATTTTAGTTAACTCACTCCCCCACCCCTTCTTTTCCCGCACCCCCCATCCCCATTTAAACATGCCATTCCCAGTATTCTCTCATTCCACTTCTGCCACATGTATTCCACCATCCTCACCTTTCTTACAACTCCTTCATTACCATCATAGCCCCATTCTAACTTTCAGGTCTCTACGGGCCTTCCAAGTTAAACACACACTTCTAAAATTCTGAAGCTATGAAGCACATATGAGAGAGAATGTATCTGTCACTGAATGAAGTCATCGATGCTGTAGGCTGGCCAGCTCAGCTAGGTAGCTTTGGGGGTCCACCTGGGGTCTCCAAGGCCAGGGTTACAGGCACTTGGTATCATTGCCAGTGGGTTCTGGTGACTGAAATCCCGGTCCTCTTATTTGTGTGCCACTGATGTCTTTCTCCAGCTCCCAACAAATGGCACTACTTTAAAAACAATTTCTATATTAATCCATTTATTATAAATCTGATTAATATCACCTGAAAAAAAAACCCTCATTAAGGGTTGAGCCTTTTGAGACTCCATCTTTGCTAGTTAGTGTAAGGAATGGGTTACCCACCTTCCAACTAGCTGCGAGTTGTGATTTTCTTGTTACCATGTTGTACATTTTCACTATTTTTTTCTATTCTAGGAAGAAATTGCACAACTAATGCAAATATCTCCTTGTTTTTCCCTTCAAAATACAATAAAATCATTCTTTGAAGTTTCTCCTTCCATTAAGTGGCTCATATGTGGAAATTTTTATTCAGCCCTAAAGTGATGCCTAAATTAGCTCTCAGAAAAGTCAATTATACTTTTAAAGCTCCTGTCTATAATTGTTATGGCCTCCTTCTGCGTGTATCCAAATTGTTTCTAATGGGCATTTCAGGGCACAGGGGTTAATGGTATCTTGGTGAAGCAAAAATGCTGGCCAAAGCAGGGTTAATTCATCAAAGTAACTTTGCATGGCGTGGTTGCAAGAGGTTTGCATTGCTTTTCAAGTCTGCTTAACTCACCTTGGTCTTTTACAGTGTGTTTGAGGAGGGCCATACTAGTCGGTTGCTTTACAGTAATACAATTGTTTGAAATAATTTGGCTTTCAAATCTATGTAGGTTCAAGTTTTACTTCTAAATTTGAAATTGAAAAAAAAACTCCATATCAAAGAACAAAACACACGCAATTAGCTATTTTATGATATCTTGGCTGTCATTCTTTGATTTAAACCCCCCCCCCCCAAGATCTTGACAAGAGACATCCATGTCCTGATTTGTTGGCCTCTGACAATCCAATGGTATTCACCATGGCATCTCTCATGATCAATAACTAATTATTAAACCAGCATTTCTTTCCAGAGTTCCTTGTTAAAAAATTGCTCTTGGCTGAGAGAGAAGGAAAAAGGTCGTCACTTTGACATGGTCTTGAGTCTTTCAAAATCCAATGGGTCGTCCAATTGAATTACTGTCTTAAACTAATTGATATAAATTTGAGCAGAAGAATGCTTGTTACTGCAGAATCTCATAATGATATACCAGGAAAGGAAACGTTGGGGAGGCAAGAAAAATATCAGCACCAATTTAAGACAAACTGCACACTCTAACACTAGACATCAGAAAGGCTTTAAAATTGATGGGGTTGAGGAGCTCCAGTCTGATGACACATTGAAGCTCATCACGTATGCAATGTTGTGAACAGTGAGGTAGTTACTTTCCTCTATTTCTGTAGCCACAAAAGACGGAGTCTCCTGATATATTATTTAACATCTCTACTGATAATAACTTGCAAGGCATTTGAGTGACATCTGTCACTTCATTGCTGCTTAAGGCTCTTGCTTTAAGCCAACCAGGTAGGGATGCTGCCTTCTGAGTGACACAACCGTGAAAACTGGGATTGTCCAAAAATCAACACAAAACCGGGTAGGCATTTAAAATATGTAAACTTCCTCCCTACCACCATTTCTCCTACCCCCCGGTAAGTGACAAAATGACAGACAGATGATTAAGGCTATTTTTTTCCCTTATAAAATTCTTTGGTTTACTTATTGACTTAAACCTGAAATTAGACTAAGACACCAAACAGAGAAGATTGTTTTGTGGAAAAGTCTGAATTTGGAGGAAGTGGTTTAGTGGAGCTTTTGCTTCCTCTGCAAATCTGGGGACAGAAAGTCTGTCCTGGTTTCTGACTATGCTTGGGAAGTGGCCCTGCCTGGAGGGAAACACTGTCCCCCATTGCAGTCCTGCCAAGTGAAGCCTCCTAATTCTCCACGTAGTCAACCTGTTCAAATACATTCTTTTTTTTTCTTACCAGTATCTCCTCAAAACTGACTTATACGCAATTTACTAATGTGATTGTCAAACCGCCTAAAATTCCGAGAAATATTCCCTCCTTTTTAAAGGCTTGATTTGTAAAACAAACTTTCAAGTAATAGCCTTTTAGCAAATACAATTGCTTCTGCTCAGCCATTTTTCATAATTGGTTTAGTTGATTCTCTTGACCACTGGCTCTCAGCCCTATGATGTGATACAAAGAGCTTTGAAATATTTTTCATCAAACTAAAAGTAGCTTTAGTAAGACGGCTAGTTGGTTACTATGAAGTATCGAAGGCTTCTGGGTTCTAATGGTTGAGGCAACATTGAATTGAACAGGAGTCATCACTTCTAGATATACTTATTTTATTTCACAACACAATGAATAACATATTGTAGTTTAGTTACTCATGAAAGGAACTGAGGGCTTGAGGTTTAAAGCAATTGTCTAAAATGTGGGTCAACCCAGAGCCTGAGATATACAGTGACTTTTTGTTTGTTTGTTTGTTTGTTTTTGTTTTTCGAGACAGAGTTTCTCTGTGTAGCCCTGGCTGTCCTGGAACTCACTCTGTAGACCAGACTAGCCTTGAACTCAGAAATCTGCCTGCCTCTGCCTCCCAAGTGCTGGAATTAAAGGCGTGTGCCACCACTGTCTGGCTACAAGTGACATTTAAATGATTACCTCAAGACAGATCTGGGGACTCCAGTACAGGGAGAGTCTGGGGCTCATCAGACAAATATTCCCTTGGGCTAGACCTGGGTTAAGTCAACTGTAAAGAACAGAGTGGAACAGGTGCCTCAGTAATTACATCTATGGGGTTATTGTCAAGGAGTGTAAGGACAGGGGCACAGAATGTGGCTATTCTAAGGCAATTCAAAACGTTTTTGAGTCCCTATGAATCTAAGTTCCATATTTTTCTCTGGCTAAAAGGGCTTTCATGTGATAACTTCTATGTCCACTATCTAAAATAGTCTACTTAGCTGACATCCTGATGCTTTGCAAGGGTAAATAGTCACTCCCTCTGGTCACTGGTCCATCAGTGAGAGCCTTATGTCTTCCAACTCTAGTTCAGAGTGAGTATCAATGCAGAGGAGAGGAAGAAAGATCTCAAGAATGGTAGCATGTGGGCAGAGTCCTTGACAGATCTGGATGGTAGAGGAGGTATAGGCTACCCTGACAGTCAGAGGGCAGAGGGAGGAGCCATGATCTGAGAGCTGGCAATAGAAACAAATGGAGGAATGGTGGTCTCCAAATGCTCACTCCCCTGGACTCTAGCCCCACACTAGTCCTTCTGTTGCTCTTGTCTGGAAATGGAAGCCACCACAGAAACATATCCTGAGCTTGTCTGGGAGTGTATAGAGCTGTATCACAATGGAAGTACTCTAAGTGACCTGTAGGCCACAGACCCATGGTGTTTTTTTTTTTTTTTAAATGTAAAATGGATTTCAGACTGGATTAAAAAAATTCCTCTCTGAGATATTTATAAAAACACAACAGCAGAAATGAATGGAGAAGATAAAATACATCTGACAAGTATTAAGGGAAACAAGGAAGACTTACAATATCAGGATTGAAGTAGCACTCATGTGGAGGCATGGGGAGAAGATCGTAATAACAAGGGAAAATACTATGGAGATAAACTATGTGAATTTTTGCAACTAAGTAATGCTTTACCGGAGAGAGAGAGACAAGAAAATTTCTGTCAAATATAGGTTTGAGGAAAAGAATTTTCAGACCTTCAAGTAATGAAAATGAGTAGCTCAGAAGATGAGATGAACAGGAATAAGCTGTGAGGGGAGCCTTGGGGCACTAGAATTCCTAAGCTCTCAAATGAATATTTGAAGCAGGTGAGTACTAACTGAGGAGACCGCCTTGTTTTTCCATTGCCTCTGAAGTGATGGTTTATTTGTGCGTTACCTTAGAGGATCGTGAAAAGAGAGAATTAAAAAAGAGACTATGCTATTTGTATTTATTCCCTCCTCCCTCTTTTGGTGACATCTAGCTTTGAACTTTGCATAGGAAATGGAATCAGGAACTAGTTTTTAAAGTAAGAGAAGTTGGACTGGTGAGATGGTTCAGTGGGTAAAGGCTTTCGCCAACAAGCCTGAGATCAACTTCTGGAAATCATACACACTGACTGCCTCAGGTTGCTCCCATACTTCCAAATTTTGCACATTCTCCCTCCCTCTTTGTCTCTGTTCATCTATCTGTCTGTCTGTCTGTCTTACACACACACACACACACACACACACACACACAGACACAGACACACACACACGTTAAAATTCTAATACTAATCAGATCCTAGTGTTTTATGTGACATGATGTGGAGTCACAGCCAGGACAGTGATGGAGAAGTCTTTTATTATTACAGATACTTTACAACAGAGGGCCCAGCAGACCATATGGGACCACAGGAAAAAGCTGGTTGATCAGGAGAAAGAAGGGAGGAGACATGATGGTCAAGAGCCTCTTTCCTAATTTTCATGAAAAATGTGAGGGAGGGTTGGTATAGTCAACCTTGGAACTAACTGGTCTGAATAATTTTGGTGATACTGTTTAATTTAAACTCGGCTGAGTAATTCTGGGCTATAAACTTGACTCAGGTCAAGTGGTATCTGGCCCTGGGATTATTAGAGCAGAGCAGAGCAGAGCAGAGCAGAGCAGAGCAGAGCAGAGCAGAGCAGAGCAGAGCAGAGCAGAGCAGAGCAGAGCAGACAAATGAGTGAATAAACCAGATGAATTAAGTAGCCGAGTGTATTAGGTATTGGCTTACACACTTTACATGTGAGAGTCACACTTACAGGTCAGGTGTTTTCCATCCAACATTGGAAACCTAGGTTCCCACGCATACAAGGAAAGAGCTCCATTTTGGAGCCTTAGCTCTTGGGGATGAGTCCTCCACTGCCTCTAGAAACTGGTCATCCCTAGGAGGGACATCTCTTCCATATCAGAATTTAAAAGTCTCAGAAAAAATGCAAAGGATGAATATTTCTACAATAGCCCTTCTCATTAATGTTTTTCTCCTTTCTAGTTCTCATGGGCTATGTATTCAAGACACTGCTATTCCTTCATGTGTGTCTACAAGATTGAGTAAGTTGGTTTGTTTAATTTTCTTCCTGTATTTAAATTAAGATCACCTGGGAGAACTTGTACAAAATACTGTTGCTGGAGTCTCATACAAATACACTCAGAATGGAGACTGGTATTATGTTCTTAGATGATACTAATATGTCATCAAAATTGAGAATCACTACCAAGTCACTGAAGACAAAGCTGCCAGTTGGAAGAACAGGATCATGATGATTTTTAAATGTGGACATTAACTCTGAGATAGACCAAAGGGTAGTGATTGTTAACTAAGATGATAGGAATTTAAGAGTATTTATTTACTTCATATTTTAAGTTTAAATGGTGTCATTAAAGGGTTAGCTATTTTGTAACTAATATAATGTATTACTATATTATATGTGTTTATGAAAGTTCATCTTTTTCATTGAATTTTTTTCATTGTAAGTGCTTATTAACTGGGTCATCAGAGTGTTTTATTTCAAGTGTCTGACTCATATGAGAGAACTTCGAACAATCAGAAGAAAAATGCTAATGAAATGTGGAAGTGGAGAGTTCAAATAGTCTTTGAAATGGAAATGAGATTCCTAGATGAAAATAGATGGAAAATATTAAAAACGAAAAGAAAAAAAAACAATTGGAAATAAGAAGTGGAGGAAAATACTGTTGGAATAATGAAGTGAAGTACTGGATTCAAATAATGAACACATGAAACCCACGGAGTCAGGCAATACACAGGGAATATGAATTACAGCCAGGAATAATGCGAGATATTGAGGGCAAGTGTTAAACCCTTCAAATAATGCATCAACCACTATTCTGATGGAGAGGTTTCACTCAACCTGCTGTTGGAAGAACCCCTCTTCCATGACGAGACATGCACATCGCTGAAATATGGGCTGAGGAATTTGAAAGCCACAGAAGGATGGCCCAAGTGGCAATCCCACCGAGGACTGAGACTAGATAATCAGCAGTAGGTCTTCAGAAAATGTCTCTGGTCTTTAAAAATATGTGCTTGAATGTGTGCTTGTCAATTGGGTTGATAAAGGAATGTCTAGCAAGGTGGTTTAAACTTGCTATTGTTTTATAAATGATGATTTGTGTCTGCAGAACTGCTTAGGACTTGTATGTTACACTAGCTGGAGCTAGCTGATAATTTGTGTCTTTGCTTGCCTGATAGTAGATTGTGAGTCTGACCAGAGCACAGATCATATATATTTTTATGCACCACACTACCCTTCATTTGTGCTGTAAGATCTGCCACATGGTTGATGCTCAGTAGAAGTGATCTGTGACATGATGTCATCCATATGTCATAATTTGCAAGGCCAGAGAATTATACAGCTAGAAGAAAAGGAGGAAACTATGACAAACATGGAAGTTCTAAGTGGATTCCATTGATTCAAACTGGAAATTATGGATAGATTTTTGTGGAATGTTGTACTTGGGAAGACCTTGTTGGTTTCATCAAGCAGCAACAACACATATAACTTTTAACACCTGGCCCAGTTGTAGTCATGGTATCTCTAGAATTGTATACACATGGAATGTCTGTGACTTCAAAATCCCAACTTCTGCTTCAGCCATTACCTCTCTCTTTTGGGATTCTCTGGATCTGGGCTATCTGAAGGATGCCATTTTGATCACCCCAGATATGGGTGAGTTTTGGGTTGTTTTCCTTTGCCAATTCTAGAACAACATTGCTACTTCTAGAATTATTCTTTTCAAAGCCCAAAGCTTCATAATCCTAAAGATATTGTGTTAATTGTATTTTATATTATCTTTTCTTCAAGGTACGAAGACCCTTCAATAAGCTTTCAAAGACACAGAAAGTGCCATTTTCTTGTAAGCATACCCTATGTAATGCTATTCTGGGACTTCCTTAGCTTTATCTTTGTGTTTCGGTATAAAAAAGCAGGGGACTTCTAAGTACTACTGAGGGAACAGTGGACTGTTAGCAATCTTCCTACTATGAAAGGTTTTTAGAAAACCATGTTTTTCTATAATTAATGAAGTTGTCTAAGGATTCCATATTGCTTCTATAATTGTATGGATGCTTCTGATTTCCTAAGATGGCTTAGTTCTGGTGACAAGCAGAAAGCCAAAGTGAAAGAAACAGTACCTTAGTGGGGAAGATGAAAGAAAAGGAATTTGAGCATGCTCCTTCTAGGCCCAGTGGCCTTCCTAACACCACAATGTGTATTTTCCCAACAGCAGCAGAGATGAGAAAGGGAGATACATACCCAGCTAAACACCCAGGACACTAGCTTTCCATCCCTTATGGTGTTCTTTCTGAAGCTCCAGTGTAGTGAAGGAGAAAGACTGACGGTGACAGAGCTCCTGAGGATTGACAATACACATTGGAATTAAGAGATCTCTCTATTGGCTCTCAGTTGTAAGTCTTTGGCAGAGAACAAAATCTTTAAGTACAAACCAACATTCCACACCAAAAACAATATCAGCCCCATTATACATCTCAAGCAGGGGGACTTGAATTTAGTCTTTGCTACATAAATTTAGATATGAAAATAACCTCTCAGCTTGTTTGCTATTTATTGATCAATCAATAATATTCCTAGATATAATTATGGTTTAGATAATTATTCTCCAAGTAGAAGGTGCTTTCATTGCCCATGTCCATCTCAGTGTCATTCATTGCTTCACCAAATATATCATAACAAGTCTGATCTCTTCTTTTATGACAGAGGGTCAAGCTGGGTGGGCCTTAGGAGTCCTGTAAGCATTTATTAAAAGAAACTTCTCAGAGAGAACAATGCTAAGAAATGACTGCAGTTCTGGAAAACTCATATCTCAAAGATGGAGAACAAACCACAAAATTCTTGCTAAATCATGGCAAGTCTTCCAGCACGTCTTTGTGAAGTAGAGCTTGCTCTTTTGTGGTCATGCAAATGGCGTGAGTCAGGGGTCAGATGCATAGCATGCCATCCAGTGTGTCTCCAAATGTACTGCTTGTCCTCGGGATGTGGCATGGGTGGATGCATGGCTCAGATGGCCTACCCAGGACTCTGATATCTCCTGTTCTTACATGAGTCTATAAGTTGAAGTGCTTGTTTTTATATGTTCTTTCATCATCTCAAAGTAAGTCTGGGAGATTTGTTTACTTTGATTATTCTGTTTAGCTGGATTTCAGAGGCATTCCATTCAAATTTCTTTATGAGATGAGATCTGGGGATGCTTAGTTTTAGAAATTCTTATGTGAATAAGACATGACTCAGTACAATAGTCTGTTTGTGAAAGTGACCCATAGCTTGACCTGGTAATAAGTAAGGCATCCTTTGTTTTTTGGAACTTGAAAAAAATTAAACAAAGAGGGAAAGAATGAGAAGCTGCTGATGGGAAAGAGAAGGTAGATTAGAGAAGGGAGGGGAAGGGAAGAGAAGGGAAGAAGAAAGCTGGCAAGCAAGCAAGAAGGGGAGAAAAGCAAGGAAATGAGGAGATTAAAAAAGAGAGAGAGAGAGAGAAAAGGGTTGGGCATGGTGGCGCATGCCTTTAATCCCAGCACTTGGGAGGCAGAGGCAGGTGAATTCGAGGCCAGCCTGTTCTACAGAGTGAGTTCCAGGACAGAGAAACCCTGTTTTGAAAAAATCAAGGGAGAGAGAGAGAGAGAGAGAGAGAGAGAGAGAGAGAGAGAGAGAGAGAAGAGGAGAGAGAGAAGAAAATGGACCTAGAGTCTGGAATTCTCTGCTTTCATGCTTCCAGGCTTTGGTCTTATAAGTTTAAAGTTCAGTACCACACAATATTGGCAGCTACAGAGCCAAGGACATTATAGACTTAACATTTCCTAGTGGGTCATGGCTTAAAGCAAACGGTGGAAAATATGGAAGTAACATACACAAGTCATCAGTATTTTTCACACGGTCTTATTCTTCCTTCTGAAATAGCCTTATACAGGCACCAGCCTTTAGGTAAGGAAAAATGGCTCTGAGAAGCAGGATCATGGTACTGATGAACTCCTTGGCCATTTTGCTCCCATCTTGTGAAGTAGAGTACCATAGGCTTGTTGCTTAGAGATGAACAACAAGGACACCAGAAGCCTCAGAGTCATTGTCAGCTGCTGCACCCAGATTCAGGAAAGTCTCACTGGGTAGATAGAGGTTCATCTGCATGTGCCACAGTACATATACCACAGTTAAACCCTCTGTGGACTCACTCACTTTTGGTATCATAGTCTGAGACCCCATTGAACAGTCGAGCACAGCTCCAAGTTTTATACTGCTTCTGATTAGACCTAGTATGAATCTGATGTGTTCAGAGTGACTCTTGTGATCTCTAAATAAGGCATCTCCAATTCATCCCACAGTTGTGCTTGAGAACAATGGCTGAAAACAGTAAGGAGAACCAGGCAAGATTCAGGCAACCCGGAAAACTCTCCTGCTGGCAGCCGACTGGCAACCTGACCCATTAATTCCTTGGCCCCCCGATTTCTTCTCCTCTTTGCTCTAAATCGTAATGTCCCTCCCACTTTCTGAGGATGAAGATAAGGAAACATCATGTCCATCCTCCTGTGCTTGCACTAGTCCAGGGATTCTTTTATCAGACCTATCCTGTGCTCTTTGTCATCTACCTGTTATTCATGCTTGCAACTTCCCTAATTTCAGCCAGGGTTACAGTATATTCACTTGAGAAACTAATTTCTCCTGCTTCCTTAAAGCCGAGAGAGGCTACATCTGTTTTGGTCAAGAAGTATAAGTTGAAATCAGTTGTTGGTGTTCCCAAGGAAGTTATTTTCAGACATAAAGGGCCAGATGTGAGACGTCTCCTGCCTTTGCTCTTTTCTCTTTTCTTTCCTTAACTGAGGTCATGGGCATACCTATGTGGTACATCAACAATCCTACCAACAGAAAGATGAAAGAGATGCCACAGAGTCACTGAGTGGACAGATAGAAGCTGCTTGGACTACATGGCCTTAGAGAGATACTCCAGCATCCTTGGGCTACATCCTCCTTGGTTGGTTAGTGCTAATGCTGCTTGTGGTTGTTTGTGAGTTTCTCTTATTGTTAGCCTGAGATAATCTTGAACATTCCCTCTAAGAAATTATTGTTCATGAACAGGAGCAGAGAGTCATTAAGACTGGAACTATAGGGATCCAGAATCCTGTTAAACCTGGGTAAGACATGGATACACTTGAACAGATTCTCAAATAAGAAATCACTTAAAGGAAGTTGTTTTTCAGGAACAACTCTAACATCTATGCAAGGGTAGTTTGCAATTGACATTTCAGAAGCATGCAGACATGGAAGTCAGCACGTTCTGTCAATGGCCTTTTGACCTTACAAGTTCCCATATCTCCTTTATGAAACATAACTCAAGCAGAAAAGAAGCATAAGTGTGAAGAAGCATTGTAACTGTCTGCACTGTCCAGGAACACCTCTACCTCACCATATCAGTCTTTCCACTCACCAATAGCATCGTTTCCCAACCTTCCTATAAACTCTCCCTCATCCTTAAGATGAAGGAGACAGATTTGAATCTTTTTAAACCCAGCTCTTGCTCCTTTGATAACCAACTTCACAGCAAAGCCCCACCTCTTTGTGCACACTGCTCTAGTGCTGACTTCATTATGCACTGACTCTGCCTTGCACGCCCTGACTCTACATCAGGCGAGGTGGTCTTGTGAAGATAGTCATGTTCTAGTTATCCACTGCTTTGCAACAAACCATCCAAAGTCCATGGAAGAAAAGAACAATGGAATCTGTTGGTCACGAAGTCTGAAAGGGCACGGGAAGAGAATGTTAGACTCCCTGAGAGCAGAAAGGGTCAGGGGTGGAAGATGTTTCCAAGACTGTGGACTGCATGTATGTAATAGCTTACTCATTTCATTTATAAGTTGGAGGTGGATGCTAGCTGTGAGTATAGCCCCAGCTAGGAAGGCAGCCAGAATATTGACATATAGTCTTTTTATGCCATTGCTCTAACTTTCCCAATGTGTTGTCTGTCTTCCAGTGCCATCTATATTCATTTCTAAGGACCTAGCTTTGGAAATCACAATATGTTATTTATTTTATAGTCAACAGGCTGCCCATGTGTTTGGATGGAAACAGTGGATCCCTGCCTCTTGATGGGAATAGAATAAGTAAAAACTGAAGCCATGATGGGGTCATCTTGGAAATCATTCACCCCCAGAACACCCTCAGACATACCAAGTTCTCTTTCAGATGTTTTGGAAGACACTACATAGACAATAAAACATGGTAAACATCACCTTCATCTTTTGAGTTTTTTAGTCCTACATGCTTGGGAATGATTTATGATATTAATGTGTGCATCTTCCTCTGAGATGCTTCTGTGAGTCAGGCATGATATTAAGGGCTTCACATGTATTGTTGCTTTCGGCCTTCTCAGTATCTGTGAGGTAAGAGCAGCTAGTCCCAGGCAAGGACCTAGACTCTATAAGTATCACAGCATTGTTCTGTATCAGGGCTGCCAGAACTCCCCTGAATCTAGAAATCTGTTTCACTTACAGGATCTGGAAATAATTTGTCCTATTTCTGCCCATGGTCAGCTTCCTCACCATACCTTTATTGGTACCAACATACAGAGTCTGTGGACTCTGGGCTGGAGAAAAAGCTAAGCAATTGAGATTGAGTTCTGAACTTCTCAAGGTCCTGGATTTAATGCCTAGAACCCATTTGGCAGCTTACAGTCATTTGTAGCTCTAGTCCCAGGGAGTTTGATTCCAGTTTTTGACTTTTTTTAGGGCACCATGCAACAAGCATGTGGTAATACACATACATGGAGACAAAGCACAAGTACAAACACACACACACACACACACACACACACACACACACACAGTACACACTTTAAAAGACACATCTCTTCCATACAAACATACAGTTTTAGTATCAAGCAACTGTGTAGTCTTAAGAAGCAGAATCTTAGAATGGCATTTAAGGCAGTACTTCGCAACCTCTTAGGCTTAAGATGGAGATATATCTTGGGTAGAGGTTCAAGTGCATTGTGTGTCCAGGACAGATTTCTGGGGAAGGCTATACTGCAGACCTTCGACATACATTTCATACTCTAAGCCTCTGGACAGCAACTGTCACCTTCACAACCATGTCACCTGTGGAGCAAGAAAGACTTAACCTCACAGATTTCATTCTAATAGACTTGTGGCCTGGCCTAAGAGTTAGGATTTTGAAAACCTCTTCCGGTAACTGTAAGGTGTAGCTGAGGCTAAGAATTACCACTCATGGAATAATTTATTGGGTACCTACTTTGCTCTAACTCAATGGTAAAATGCTATGGTTAAAGCAATATATAATCGCACAGGCTCTAAGAGGGAAAACAGATGCTAAACAATAAAAGTAAACTGCTAATAAAATGTATTAGTTTGATTTATAGCCAGGGTGACACTGTGTACCTAAAACTATACTTTGAATTAAAAGAAAGCCTGAAAGTGTTGATGGCATTATAGATGTTTAATTTTTTTTTTGTTTTTGAGACTATAAGGTGATTACATTTATTCCTTCCCTTTCTTCTCTCCAAACCCTCCCATATATTCCTCCCTGCTCTCCTTCAAATTCATGGCCTCTTTTTATTTTTACTTTTTAATTTTTTGTTTACTAATTGTTATTGCATGCCTATATGAATTCTTCCACAGTTCATATGATGTTACTTTTATATATGTTTTCAGGACTGATCATTTGGAGTGCTCTTCCCTGGGGGTGGACTACCTTCCCCACTCCCAGCTTTCTTCGTTTACCTACAGGTCTTTGCATAGGGTTGAAGCTTTGTGAGCTTTTCAGCACCCAGTTTGGCATGTCCATGGGTGTTCTCCTTGTTGAGCTCAAGTTTCGGCAGTCATGTTGGTGAGACTTTATGGGTGCAGCATCCGATTTTCCTAGAAAACACAAACTCACGGCAAACTCCTGGATCTTCTGGTTTTTCCAATCATTCTGCCCCCTCTTCTGCAATGTTCATTGAGCCTTAGGCTGCAGGAGTATTTTGTAGATGAGTCCATTAGAGCTGGGCTCCTAGACTTTCATCCAAAGTATGAATTATGAAATTGTTCCTATCTCTGTTGCAGTAACCTCTCTCTTGACCATTTCCTCCTTCTTTGACAGTGATCCTGAGAACCAACACATCGCACATGGACAGACATTTCCCCGAGAGAGCAGCTAATTAGGGAGATAGAAATAAAAAAAACGAATGGAAAGGTTATGGGCATCCTTGACAGAAATTCTGGAAGCAATCCCATTGCCAACTTTTGAGTTTTCTAATTCTGGGAACTAGACCATGCAAAAGTCTCAGTGTATATTCATGGAATAATTTAGCTGAATGCTGTGGTGCTCTAGAGGGGGAATGAATACGCATGTACATGCACTCTATGAAATTTGGTAAACCCAGCAACATTGTTTCTGTATGCTTTCTACTACATTCACCTGAAGACATTTCTGGAACAGGTTGGGCATATGAATCTAGAATGAAATCATCTTTAATGTGATCCAAATTAGGAAAACATTAAGAAATATAAATAACAATATCAGAATAGAAAATGAATTTACAGGCGATTTTCATGATAATCATAACTTTCCCTTAATATTTTTACTTTGTCTTATGGCTTGTTACATGGGGAATTGAGATTTTCTCAGCTATGCAGAAATATATGTTTTTCCAAGACTAACTGTATACTTCTGTTATAGTTCTGGGAACATTCCTTTCCTTTATGGTCTTCATCATACTTCTTGGTTACATAGGGACACCCCCTCCCTATGATACTTTGACTTACAATGCTATGACCATGATGCTACAGTAGCAATCCATAGCCAGCAGTACCTAGAAATGCAGAGAAAGCTTGTTACCCAGGCTGCAAGAAGAACTGTAGCCTCTCTCAAAACTACAAAACCCGGCACATCCCCAAGTACCTGAGGCAAGTCAGCTTACTGAAAGGTTTATTTTGGTTCGTAGTTTTGTTTCCTGGCCTTTTGGCTTCATTGCTTCTGGGGATGTGGTGATGCAGGTCATAATGACTGAAGTGGGCAGTGAAGAAAAGGCGTGTTTTATAGACAGGACAGGAGAGTGAGAAGGGAGAGCTTATGGGTTTAAAAAGAAATCCCAGATCTAAATTTTAGTATTTGTTTCCTCTTCCTTCACATCTCTTGATGAGTGAGGAAAGCCTCAGTGTATAACCATCAAGCAAGGAGAGAAGGTGGATGCCCCTGGAAGTCATGTGCCATGTGTATTGTCATTTAACAATATATGTTCCCTGAATCACCATGTGGTTTAACAGTAAAATTATTCTATTCATAATTTTTTCTTGTTCTAGGTAAAGGCCAATGCAATTTAAAAATACTAGCTATTTTTTCATTGTAGCCAAGAGAGTTTTATGATTTGAATAAGACTGACATAGAAAACATTTTCATTTCTACGTTAAAGAAGAATATTTTTAATATTCCCTAACCTCAGAAATAGGAGGAGGGTTTTTTTTGTTTTGTTTTTGTTTTCTTTTGTTTAAACTGGAAGTTTGGTAAAATCTCTTTTGGATTCTCTACAAAAGGAATTTTTTTATCTAGATGAACTGTATAGCTAGAATTAAGCCTACCTATAAAGATGCTGATATGTGCACGCGGCCTCTTCAAAACTTTTCTCCCATTAGCTCTCTTGTTCTTTACAACTTTGGTCAAGTAAATGTTATTAGTGTGCCCATTTTATACTCAAGGAGCCTGGGCTAAAGGTTACACAACCTGTCGTGTTCACACTTACTGAGAGAAAAGCAGGTTTTGTCCTAAAGCACCCTTATTTAAAGTTTGTGCTCTCGATAATAGCAATATAATCCCTATGAAGAACTCTTAAAGCCTAAGACAGACATAGCCGCCCTTAAACAAGTATATGGACAGAGGAAAAGACTGACAAATTCATTATAAGATGCTGATTTAGATGAAATTCACCTTACCACTCATGGCATGCAACATGAAGGAAAACAAAAATGATGACCAGTACTCTTTCCATCAGTAGAAGACTCTAAATAAATAAATAAATAAATAAATAAATAAATAAATAAATAAGGCTAGAGCCCTACACCCTAACTCACGACCTCAGCTCATTGGAGACACCTGTAATTAACAGCCGCCGTGAGAGGCAATTTAACCGTGTTGAGCCATGATTCTGTGGTTTTTCTGCTTCTCTTTGGCTTCCTTAATCTGCATACAAAGATCACGTTCCTGAGTCAATTCTAGCTTTCTTCTGAAAAAAGATCGTGTGTGTGTGTGTGTGTGTGTGTGTGTGTGTGTGTGTGTGTATGTAGGCACACATCTATGTGCCTATTTATATTCACACACACACATAAAGCCTATATATTTCCTTCATAAAGTACTTCATAAAGCATATCTGGTATTAAAAGAGTTAAACAAAAGAAAAAGAAGTAAAAAAAATGGAATAAAAAAGAAAAAAAAAAGAAGAGAGAATAAGAAAACCTTGCCATCCATATAGGCCTTTTCATTTGCTATAATGATATCAGTTGCAACAAGTCCAAGGCCCGACCTCATTACAAGGGTTTAATTGCATTGTTACACAGCCTCACTTCTCTTCTCTGGCCCCTTTCTCTTTATGACAGCTCTAGAAAGGAATTTCAGCTTGAGGTCAAAGGAAATTAATTACTGCTTTCTTAATCTGTGCTCATCTACATTTAGAAAACTTTGGGCTTTCTACCAACATACTCTTGTCTCCTATTTGTGTAGACCCAAACTTATAAAAGTAACACCTCAGACCTTTGTTTTTTTTTTTCCTTTTTTAAAATCACACAGGAGCACTTGGACACCACGTGTTTAGTAAGTGTGGATCATACCCCAAGGAAGCACCAGGAGGAGGAAGAGGTTCCCATCATTCAGCAAAGCTAACAACGCCTTAAAAGTTGAGAATTATCTTGCACAGAAAATTACATTCAATTATTAGACTGAAGGCTATTAAATTAGAGTGTTAATAATGTTAATCTAGTAATGCCAGTAAAGGGAATGATCTAAGATAAAAGGGACCTGAGTGGGAGTATCGATTAGCAATGGAAGAGCATCATTACTGCGCCTCGGACCTGCCTTCAGGATAGCATCTGCATGTACACTGGTTTTCAGGTTTACTGAGGTGATATTTCTCATGAATGCAGGAACATTCTAACACGTCACTTGTTTTCCTTTTGTATTTCTTCACTGACCACAGAGATACACAGTCAATGGATGTGAAGGCTGAAAGATTAGGAGGCTAGGCTTCGTAGGTTAATAGTAAGTATCAATTTAAAATCAATGTAAATAGTCTAAAAGGCCTCCACTCATGTTAATCAAGGTACTGGATTGTTTTTCTGCTATGTTGTCTGCAAATGTAACAGTAATTTACGAATTCCGTTCTCAATGAAGATAAGTGGTAGAAAAGAGACATTAGACTCCTGTGTGACATGATGCAAAACTATGAGAAACAAAACCTTTAAATTTTAAGAATGTTTGTAGAAGAAGGAAATTTTATATTATTGTAATGGCCTGACTTTATGAGAATCTCATAAAGACAATGATGAGTCTATATAAGACTCATGAGGGAGGGAACATTTGTGCTGAACATAGATGAATGGGCTCAAAAATCCAACACTGAAGTATAGATGGCATTGTACCAAAGAATGCTACAATGGAAGTTAATGGGCCTGTGTGCAGGCTAATTATATGTGAACTTGACACAAGCTACAGACATCTGATAGGAGGGATCTTCGACTGAGAAAATGCCTCTATAAGACTGGGTTATAGGTAAACCCGTAGAACATTTTCTTCATTACTAAATGATGTGAGAAGGCTCAGCCCATTTGGTGGTATCACTGCAGGACGGTAGTCCTGGGTTCTATAAGAAAACAGAGTGAGCAGGCACAGGACGCAAGCTGGTAAGCAGCTCTTCTCTATGTTTCTGCATCAGCTCCTGACTCCAGTTTTCTGCCCTGCTTGAATTCCTGCCCTGACTTCCTTTTATGTGGAAGTATAAGCCAAAACACACCCTTTCCTCCCCATATTGCTTTGGTCATGGTGTTTATAACAGCAATAATAACCCTAAGCAAGACAGCATGGTTTTATTCTAGCAGATGTTTGGGAAGAAACTTAATCAAACCTAAACTGTGATAAAACAATATTAATAGCCATTCTTGTAGGCAAAGTGGATTGATTGCAATCAGGGTAAAGAGAGGTCCTTATTTATAATTTGTGCATTGGCACGATACAGACTTATTTTCAACTTCCCCATGATATATATAGCATTGATATAAGATGATGATTTGTGTATGATGTTCTAGAGTAAAGGAATATCAGGCTTTGACAAGGGCAGACAATATAAGAGCTTCCTTTCCCAGGCTTTGAAAGCCCAGTACCTGGGAGAATGACATTTGTCACCATCTGGTACCTGCTAATTACTAGACAGTATTCAATAATTATACTACCAAGGTATACAAATCATATTTTTCTTTTATATTCTATTAGAGCATGCATATAATAAATGAAAGGGTGAATTCTGTCATTATACTTAAGTAACGATTACACCTAAGTAGAAAACTGAAACTTAGTAAAGAAAATTTCCTTTTTCTCCTTTTCACTAATTTGGATCATGTTGCCTTATTGAGGATCAGTGACAGAACTTAGCTTGGACAACCCAGGTTGAAGAATCCCTTCGATCTACTGTTGATGCCTTATCTGAGATGAATAGACAATTATGTTTTTACAGGAAAAAAATTACAATACATCTTGTACTCTCTGCTTGAGATGGCTAAGTGTAACCAAGCTCATCTTCTGCATCCTATTCAGCTGCCAAATTAGTGATGTCTACATCTGATGTACTGGCATCTAAGTTTGATGGCATCCCATCCTATTAATAATATGTGTATAGTAAGCATTGAAAGCTGAAAATTTTGTACCATTTGTATGATTATTTAAACCCATTTAGTGTGACAATCAGTAGCAATTCATAAATTTAATTAATATAAATTTAATTAATTAAAGTTAAATAAAATTTAAAAGCCCAAAACTTGGCCTCATCATTACAATGTTAAATATATCATTATGAAGTATTTTGGGCAGTTACTTTGGACAAACCAGCTATGGATATTTCCACCACTGAAAAAATGTTCTATTGGATAGAACTATCTTAAATACTAGGTGTTCTTTTTTTGTTTTGTTTTTGTTTTATTGCTTTTTGTTTGTTTGTTTTATTTTGTTGTTGTTTTGGTTTTGGGTTTGTTTTCTTCTCACAATTCTTTTATAAATCTTTTACTGAACAAATCTTTCAATAAAATATTGTTTTATAAACTTTAAACTCATAAAACTTAGTTTTCTGAAGTAATACATCTAAATCTCTCTCCCCCTTCCCCCAGTGTATACATCTACCTTAGTAGGACTAAATTCTATTGCCATCACTCAAAACAATCAAGGTAGGATGGTATCAGGCTGAAGTGACAACCACAGTCATTTCAGGGATAAACTGGCTCAGAAGTGAAATGTAGCTAAATGTACATGTATAGGCAGAGTGGTGCTACAGTGGTAGAAGCTATTGAATCAAACTCAGTTCTTAACTGAATATCTTGAGATTTAAAAAATGTGAAATTAACACAGTAGTGTGCAAGGGTGTGTCATATTTCAGGTGTGACCCTAAGGCCACGGTGTTTTCAAGGTGATTTGCCTGGAATAGTTATTTAAACTGTGTAGTACCTTTCCTCCTTGACAGGGCCCTTGGCCTTTTTCCTGGTGATAAAGCAGTTTTAACAAATACTGGTGTGCCAGGTTCCAGAAACCTGCTCTTCCACAAAGCTAAGCATGATCGTTTGCATAATGATCGGAAGCCAATGCATTGGCTGAAAGTCCCAGTTATGTCAAATTCTTACAAACTTAGTCAATTACAAACCACCCTAAAGCCATCAGTCCAAAGGCAGGATTGTGAAACACTCATCCATGGAACTTGAACATGGATTGAGGCTGTCTTAGTCGCAGGTTGAGATTTATGGTAATGAGAATTCTTTAAGAAATGTAAAATAATAAAGCAGAAGTTCATATTCCTGACTTTCTAAAACAACAAGATGGCATTCCTCAGAGTGTGTCCAGAGACAAAACCATAGAGCAGTCAGTTTAAAAACTCATCAAAAAGAACACCCAGTTGGCAAAAATTAATATATATATTTGAACCAAAAGGAGGAATATTTTATCAGAAGGTATTTTCTAGATAGCCTTTCTGTTTATTCTGATGGACAAATGTGTTCTAAAGTGATGATCTAAAAAATTGGCAATAGTTGCTTTCAGCATTCGAATACTGATAATACAGGAACAAGAAATAATTAGGAAAGAATAATTAGTAGTTAGGCTTACTGATTGTATTTCCTCCACTACCCCTCCTCTGTCATTGACTTCCCACCTATTGACCCCTTGTCCAGATTAGACCCACTCATACCCAAGGAACTATGACTGTATGCTGCCTTTGTGGAAATTCTCACCATCCGATCTGATCATTTTCTCTAGTGTGGAGCCATATCTAATCTGAGAACTTTAGATGTTACTCCCTTAGCACTAATGAACACTCCCTGTCAGGAAAGTCATCACTGTAGCTGCTCCAGAACTGAGTCCAAAACACCTGATTGTTACTTTTCTACCCATGTAGCATCCATAGCACTGTGAACAGAACTTCCAGCATTATGAAGCTGACCAGTGAGGATGAAGTTTCCAGATCTCTACTACCCTGATGACCCATGTTCTATAATGCAAGTATATGGAGTCTTCACTAATAGAGTTTTACCATCAAGATCCAAAGTAGCTGAGAGCACTGGTATACTAGTTTTTCTGTCAGCTTGCTAGTGTCATCTAAGAAGATGGAAAAAAAAAAGTGCCCTTGTCAGACTTGCTGGTAAGGAACCCTGTGGGGTCATTTTCTTGATTAATGATTGATGTGGGAAGGCCCAGCTCACTGTGGGAAGTCCTAGGTTGTATAAAGAACAGACTAAGCAAGCAATGGGTTGTATGAGAAAGCAAGCTGAGCAGAAAATGGAAAGAAAGCCAGTCAGCAACATTTCTCCAAGGTCTCTGTTTCAGTTCCTGCCTTTGGTTCCTCTTGTGATTCTTCTCCATGATGGACAGTGATGTAGAAGTGTAGACCAAATTGACCTTGTCCTCCATAATATGCTTTTAGTTATGGTATTTGTCATAGCAATAGAAAGCAAATAAGGACAACTCAGAGTGACCTATAGTGTCTAGAGATAATCATTAACCAAAGTTTTGAATAGGTATCCCATAACTGCCATTGAATATTTTATTTCATGAGAGGGCAGTATTCCCTGTTATAGGGTAACTGGTGTTAATTATTCCAGGTCCTCTGAGAGAGTGTTCTTAATCACTGAGCCATCTCTCAAACCCTAATTTTTCAACTATTCTATTTCTTCTTCTTCTTCTTCTTCTTCTTCTTCTTCTTCTTCTTCTTCTTCTTCTTCTTCTTCTTCTTCTTCTTCTTCTTCTTCTTCTTCTTCTTC
>NC_034590.1:41856087-41868719 GCF_900095145.1 Mus pahari | reverse complement strand
TCCTCCTCCTCCTCCTCCTCCCCCTCCTCCTCCTTCCCCCTTCCTCCTCCTTCTCCCCTCCTCCTTTTCCTCCTCCTCCTTCTTCCCTGAGAAATCACTATTTATCTTCTCAATGACCCTCTGGTTTAAGGGTTTGAGGAAGGCCACACCAGGCAGCTGAAAGCAGTCCCCCTTCCTCATGTTTCCTCTTCACTCAAGAGTCAGTCCAGACAATGCACGAGGTATCTGCAAGCTTAAGGAAACTCCAGCAGACACCGGTGATTGATTTTTGAAAGACTATACTAAACAATTTTAGATGCTAATAAAAAAAAATGTGGGGGGAGATAAAGAGAGTAATTTAATTGACAGTATGGGGATTTAATAGAATAAAAAAGCAAGTGATGCAACAGAATCCTGTGAATGACAGAATAGAAGGCAGTTTTGCAAACCAGAGAGAGAATTTGTTTAGAAGACAACCTAGAAATAGACTGAATTCTTTCAAATTACAGGAGTCAGATGCAGTCAGGTCTCTGTGAGTTCAAGTCTACCCTGGTCTATGAAGAGATTTCCAAGACAGCCAGAGGTACACCGAGAAACTCTGTCTTTAAAAAAAGGAAAGAGCGAGAGAAAGAAAGAAAGAAAGAAAGAAAGAAAGAAAGAAAGAAAGAAAGAAAGAAAGAAAGAAAGAAAGAAAGAAAGGAACAAAGAAGGAAGGAAGGAAGAAAGAAAAAAGAAAGAATGGGAAGAAAAGGAAAGAGATAAAGAAAGAAAAAAGACTGGAATAAATGAAATAATGGCCTTGTAGGTGGCACATTACTGTGTCCTGAGATAGCTTGGGTTTAATAGCTCAGGCCATATAGTTTCAAGGCTAGTTGGAAATGCATAGTGAGATCATGTATCAATGGATCAATGGAACAATAAAAACAAATAAAAGTGAAAATAGCATGGTATATAATGGGAGAAGTATTTGCTAATTCAAAGCTTAATAATGAGAAAAATAATTTTTTTTTCTGCAAACCAATACAAAACCAAGAGCTTCCTAGGAAATTAGCTGTAGATATATTTAGACAGCAAACAGTAGGCATGGGTATAGAGCTATTCACTGGAGCAATTCATCAGTGGCTAGATCACTGTAGATAGTGACTCATTAAGTCATCAGCTATGGAATTGATTCCCTCCGTACTCACAACTGAGTGATGATGGATTCGGTCTTGCTTACATTCCATGTAGGCATCCAGAGCTGCTGTGGTTTCATGGTGGTAATGACCACGGCTTACAGAGAAGACAGCGTTTCACAGCCCCTTTCCCTTTATTCAGCTCTTCCACTCTTCCTGCTCTTCTTGTGTAACTTGCCCTGAGCTTTTAAAGGGATGATATGTATGTGTTATTGAGGGTTGAAAAATTAAAAGTCACTCCCCAGCTGCCATGCCCTGAATGGCTTAGGTACTGGAAAGCTGACTAAAGATGGCGAGGGAAAGAAGAAAAGCAGACACACACATGCACATACAGGAAAGCTGGTGGTCAGGTGGGATGCTTGCACTTCGAAGGAATAGCATCAACTATACCACAATTCAAACCCTCAGTACATTATTATTTATAGCACAATGTAGCAGTTATCTAGTCTCTATAAGAGGTCTCTGGAGAGGTCTTAGTCTTAGACTGTAAACACCTGGATGATGAAGCTTCATTTGCTAACATTTTTTTTTTCTAGACAGAGTTTCTCTGTGTAGCCCTGGCTGTCCTGGAACTCACTTTGTAGACCAGGCTGGCCTCAAACTCAGAAAGTCGCCTGCCTCTGCCTCCCAAGTGCTGGGATTAAAGGTGTGTGCCACCACGCCTGGCCCTCATTTGCTAACTTTTGCACATACCATTCAATCATTCTTTTTTTTTTTATTAGATATTTCCTTCATTTACATTTCAAATGCTATCCCAAAAGTTCCCTATAACCACCGCCCCCCAACCCCCGCCTTGCTCTGCTACCCACTCACTCCCACTTCTTGGCCCTGCCATTCCCCTGTACTGGGGCATATAGAGTTGGCTAGACTAAGGGGCCTCTCTTCCCAATGATGGCCGACTAGGCCATCTTCTGCTACATATGCAGTTAAAGACATAAGCTCTGGGGGTATTGATTAGTTTATATTGTTGTTCCACCTATAGGGTTGCAGACCCCTTCAGCTCCTTGCGTAATTTCTCTACCTTCTCCATTGTGGGCCCTGTGTTCCATCCAATAGATGACTGTGAGCATCCACTTCTGTATTTGCCAGGCATTGGTAAAGCCTCACAGGAGACAGCTATATCAGGATCCTTTCAGCAAAATCTTGCTGGCATATGCAATAATGTCTGGGTTTGGTGACTGATTATGGGATGGGTGGGGCAGTCTCTGGATGCTCCATCCTTTTGTCTTAGCTCTAAACTTTGTCTCTGCAACTCATTCCATGGATATTTTATTCCCTGTTCTAGGGAAGAATGAAGTATCCACGCGTTGGTCTTCCTTCTTGATTTTCTTGTGTTTTGGAAATTGTATCTTGGATATTCTAGGTTTCTGGGCTAATATCCACTTATCAGTGATTGCATATCAAGTGGCTTCTTTTGTGATTGGCTAGGATCAAAAATTCAGGTGACAGCAGATGCTGGCNAGGATGTGGAGAAAGAGGAACACTCCTCCATTGCTGGTGGGATTGCAAGCTTGTACAACCACTCTGGAAATCAGTCTGGCGGTTCCTCAAAAAACTGGATGTAGTACTAGCATTATATACAGCAATACCGCTCCTGGGCATATACCCAGAAGAAGTTCTAACTGGTAATAAGGACACGTGCTCCACTATGTTCATAGCAGCCCTAATTATAATAGTCAGAAGCTGGAAAGAACCCAAATGTCCCTCAACATAGGAATAGATACAGAAAATTTGGTACATTTACACAATGGAGAAATATTCAGCTATTAAAAACAATGAATTTATGAAATTCTTGGGCAAATGGATGGATCTGGAGGATATTATCCATTCAATCATTCTTAAAAAATAAAGTTAGATGAGAAGGAGGATTTGTGTTTCTGACACTGACTGTATAGGGAAGGTTTTTCAGTCCCATGGGTTTGAGGCATTGATCCTTAACATAGCCATACCAATATCAACAATACATTTCAATTCATGACTTCATTTACTCATTTTACATTCATGCAAGACTTCATTGGGTCCCATATTCAAATCATTTACCAGTCATGGGTCCCAATACCTGTTTTCTTGACCAACACTCTGAGCCTCAGGAGAACAGGTAATTTTGTTCCAATAAAACAATAATAAATTAAAGAGAGTTTCCTTTCATAGTTCAATGTATTCTCCATACTGCTTTAAACATTTTTTTTTATAGATGAACTCAGTTACTATCATAACTGTCCATTAAAGAAAGTACCTTGATTAAAGTGGGGAAGGCTTTGGTGTGCAATTATCTACTACTTATCTACTATTAGTTTTCTCATAGCTTTCCCCATCTGGGATAGTTTCTTCAACTATTCTAGGAGAATTTTATTGTTTCAAGGACATTAATAATCAATCCTGGAAAGTAAAAATGAATCAACAATTCTTACTTGTTGGTTTTATAGTTGCTTAGACTTTCACTGAGCGCCTTATCATTTCAAGTTTCTGGGAAATTCTTTAAGGACACATGTTCTGCTCTGCCCAGCACTTCTTAAGGAAAACATGCTCTCATTTAGGCTTTGTTCCTCAATGCTTCTTCCTATACTTGCCTTGCATCTGTCTGTCAACCTTATACTGAGTGATGATGTTCTAATGCTCACGTGTACCCTTCCACTCATGAATGCATAATGAAGTTAATTTTCAATGTGGATTTCCTAACATTGTGACCAGAAAAGTCTATGAAGCTTTTGTTGTTGGCCATGCTCAGGGACCCTTTGGACTGGTGCTGACACTTTCCCTAGAGCACTGATGGTGAGTCTTGGTAATTAGTCATTTAGTGCTTTTCTAAGTCAGAAACATGAAAGAGAACTATGCAGTCTGCCTTTCCTAGCAAAACGGTGTTGACAGTGCATGAAACCAGTGGGGACACACTACATTCCATTTTGTGAAGAAAAGTTTTTCTAATGGGAAGGTGTCTCTCTCTCTCTCTCTTACACACACACACACACACACACACACACACATATATAATATATATATATATATAATGTTATATATATATATATATATTATATGTGATATATATATATATATATATATATATATATATATATATATATATATATATATAAAATCACTGTGAATTGTTAAGGTCAATGAACCTAAATGTACAAAGCCCCTTTGGATAATATGTCTCTTGGCTGACCATTCTGCTCCACTCATGGGATATTAAAAGCCCACAGAGAGGAGGTAAGTGGTCTCAACACTGCTTTTAATAGAAGAGTTAACTTGAATAACTTCTTTAGACTTCTAGTAAAAACAAACTGCCCAAATCCATTTCATTCTGGCCATAAAATAAACATACAGGGGATAGATTCCTCTCTTTTCAAAGGCACAGAGAGCTGCACAGATATTGGGGGAACTACATGGCTCATGATGAAGATTGGCTGGAACAACCGTTGATTGTTGGGTCTATAGTCCACTGATCAGACAAACAAAAAAAGACCAATTTACTAGTTTATGGTTCAGATCTGGAAACAGTCGATTAGGCTCAAGCCTTGACCAAAGAATGAAAACGTCTTGAAATCTGTGCCTTCAGAAAGCTCACATGGTGGGCAGTGTAGTCAATTTTGTCAAATTGGCTTTGACTGGAAACTAGGTCACTTAGAGACTTTTTGATATCTTACACTTAAAAGTATCATTGAAACTAGAAGTGCCCAAGCCACATGGTCCAGGTATGAAGTAATGATTAACATTGTTTGTTAGCTACAGTGCTCCAAAGTTTTAGTTGTTAACTTGTTGAACACAAATACAAACAATTATATAACATCATTATGATTGGCAATCCTGCCTTAAAGATGAAGAAATTGAGGTAGAGGCAACTAACTAATGGGCCCAAGTATGCAACTAGGGTGAAATCATTGGTGGGTTTGCTTCTATCATTTATTATATGTTTTATGACAATAGTAACTTGCTATGTTATGAGTAGCGTTACAACTGTTTAAGGCTGACCTGTATAGGTAGCTTAATGTCATCTTTTTCTTGATAGGAATTTGAGTAATGGAGTGGTTATATTTGTAAGCAATGACGACAAGGCTTCCAATCAGAATACAGTTGGCAAAAGTATTCAAAAAGCAAATTGTGGACTTTGAATATAAATGGGAAGGCAACTGCTTTGTTTGTGCAAAGTATTCTTTATGGAGTGGGAGAGTGGAATGTAGGAATTGAGCTTTCAAGAGCATGCATGAGCTGATAGAAGTTCACAACAGTGACCCCAGCCCTTACTCCTCACCCTCACCCTGCCTTTAAGAGTGCATCTAGAACTTATATAAAGACCATGTAAGTTTGGACAATGAGACCCAAATCAGTTCATCCTTCAGGTAGCTGCCTGGGTTTTGGCCCATGCAAACAAATGAACACAGAATCTTTATAACATGGTGAAGGAAATAAAAGAAAGGAGACCTCATGTTGACTGTTTATATATGTGTGTCTATGGATACATGTTTCTGTGTATAGGTGCACATACATTTGTGGGTGAAAGTAGAAGCCTAAGGTCAACTTTGGTATTGTTTCTTAGATGTAATCCACCGCGTTTTTGAGATGGGTTTTCCTGTTTACCTGGAATGGGAGGTTCCTGGTTAAGCTGGAGGATCAGCTAGCTTTAGGGATCCAACTTTTGTCTATCTTTTCTCTCTTTATATTTCTCCCTCCCTTTTTCCTTCCTTCCTTCCTTCCTTCCTTCCTTCCTTCCTTCCTTCCTTCCTTCCTTCCTTCCTTCCTCTCTCTTTCTTTTTTTCTTTCATAAAGTTTCTGGGGATCAAACACAGGTCCTAATGCCTGTGGCATAGATCCTTTATCTACTGAGTAATCTCTCCATCCCCAAGAACATACGTATTTTAAGGACATTCGTGGTTAGTAATGGAAGAAACAATCTTTTGACTGAAATGTGAAGAGTAGACACTTTGATTATATATTTGGTACAAAATATTTTTATATGTAATAGCATAGTGGACAAGTGAACCATAGTCCAGAGATATGAAGAGCCTTGCTTAAGAAACAGAACTACAGACCCAAGGGAAAGGTCTCCAGATTATCTGTTTGACCAGGATATATTAATATCCTTCACAAAGAATGAGGAATTCCAGGTTTCAAGTCATTTTTTTAACATCTCACATTGAGGCAGGTATCAAATGCACAGCACATAGTAGGCACACAATTTGACTGTGGATTTATTACTTCAAATAGGTAATGTGATTTCATAGCATCCTCTGAATTACCCACTAATAAGCTTGACTGAGTTCTATTAGCTAATATAGCTGAAGAATATATTAGCCTGCTGTCCCTAGCCCTAATTCAGCGCATCACAGTGCTTGCATTACTCTCTGGGCATGCCCAAAGAATCTGGGCACTTGTGGCATGCTGTATTAGGTATAGTCTTTTTGCCCATGTGAGCTCTCTTTGTCTGGGTTGTGTCACTTCTTTTCATGTTTAAAACAACAGAGATGCATAGAGCCTGGCCCTTTAGATTCATCCATATATCCATAGAATCCTAGCAACCCAAAGTATTATCTTTATTCAGAAGAAGTAGAGCACTTTTAAGGTGTGTGTGTGTGTGTGTGTGTGTGTGTGTGTGTGTGCGTGTGCGTACGTGATATATATATATATATATATATATATATATATATATATATATATATATATCTGAAATGGTCATTTTCCCCTCAGCTATGCCATTATAGTGATCAGCCAAGCTCCGGCAAGGTAAATACTTTTGGAAAATAAGTGGAAATTTGCTGCAAATCAGTCCCTTTTGTGCATGGCCGCGGGAGCATGTTGAAATGTTTGGACACTAATACCCATTCATTTTCTTGGCTCCATAAATAAAAGCCGCCAGCTCTGTGGCGGCCGTGAAATGGTATTCTTCAGGGCCCAGCAGGAACCCCCATCCTTATTACCACTGCAGGGGGCAGGACAGGCCCAAAATAGCAAGACAACTAAATCAAGACATTTTCAATGTCTAACAAAATGACTGTGTTTTAGAAAGAACCAAAAGGTTGGAAAAAATTGGACAGCTTTTGTCCTTAGTGTAATACCTTTGTTAAAGGAGTTCAGATGGGAAAAAAGGAATCTTTTAAAAATGCATAAGCATATTTCTGAATATCATTTAAAATCTCCAAAGATCTTATGAAACTCTAAATTGGAAGCACGGAGGGAGTCATCTAGGGACTTCCAGCTGTAGATAGATTCCATTTGGGGACCCCCAGACCACAGCTCATAATGGGGGCCCTAGAAATAACAGGGCCTGTATTATTATGTGTATAGGTTTGATGGGGGTGGGGTGGGGGGGTGGGGTACAGCTTCAGAAAGGAGGCCAGTGGAGCTTCAAAAGGAAACTCAGCATCCATTGTGGCCTTAGATGAACATTTCTTTTTCTAAATGGGCTAGTGGGTTTGAGCAGATTTTAGCTATTCCTATTTCCTCTATCTAAGAGAAAAATTAGAGTAAGCACTTTCTTAGTTATGAAGACATTGCATTAAGATGACAAGGGGAGAGAAGTGTTTAAGAGATATTTTTGGATTCTCTGCCTTGTCTGGTGGGAAGCACTGCTCACCCAGTTTGAATAAATTGCAAATCTCTTCTTTTGTCACTATATATCCCACAAGTTAGTTTCCAGTCTAATAACAATTAGTACTGATTCCTTCTCTTTGGATGATGCAGTGCTGTGTGGTTGACATTAGTATAATTAAGCGTGGAAATGTAACATAAATCTGACACAAACCAGTCATTTTATGGGGTATAACTCCAAAGGTGTTTTTCTTAATGTAAACATTAGGAGACTTTTGCCAAGTCTCCCAAAGTTAGCTTGTCACTCTGGTCTGAAACATAGGACTTTTGGATTTTTATTTTATTTAAATTTTTTTTTTGGAGTTGATAAACAATCAGTTTCTACCAATCTCATCTTCAGCCTTTTATGACTCAGACTTTAATGAGAGCTATAAACATTACCTTGCCTAATAAAAATTCCAGTATTTCAGAGCTGGCTCAGAGAATGTGAACCACATCTGGTGACAACTGGAGCTAATTAATATCTTTATAGGTGTCTTCTATCCACTAGAGTTTAAACAGAAGTAGTCAGGGGTGCTTACATCAAAGCCCGAGGCAATCAAGGGCTGTTGCTTGCTTTCCAGTCTGAACTGATAACAACTAGACGAATTTTTATAGGTTTGTAAAAGCTGAGTGTAGAGGTGGTTCATGCAGGGAAGCACTTTGCTCCACCATTCAGGCCATTTAGGGCTCCTGTCCCTGTTTTTTTCTGCCACAGTCCAGCTAACTTGACTAGGTTGGCACAAGGACAAGAAACATAGGAAAAATACTAGAAAGGGGGGTGTGGGAGGGTTAAACTTATCTATGAACAAAGCACCCAGTGACCCAGACGTACTATATCTTCTCCCAATGAGCTTTAAGGTTTTTCTCAGTCAAGCATTTTCTTGTGGTACAGATAACGTTTATCTAACAAGACCAGGGGAACAGGAAAAGAAGTGCGATGAACTAGTTGATGCAAGTGATGCTAATGCAGGTTTTGAAGCATACCAATTGGCCTAGAGCAAAGTCACAGCGCTAGGCTAAACATGCAAGTGGTCGCTGGGCTTCTTTTTCAAAGGTTACCCTACAAAGAGGACGCTCACCCTACACTGTCAATATGGGCCAGTACCCCAGGAGCTCCAGGACAATCAGAAAATAATGACAGCAACCTGACCATGGTTAAGTACATAACATGCTGAAGGTTCACGGGCTCATAGGCTGGAACAATAAAGGAAAAATAAAGAGGCCTGCTTGACCAGCCCCAACTGTTATTAGCCATGCTGTGAGCTCAAGGAAAGGTATGCTATGGACTGCCATTTCAATTGAGACCAGGTTAATCTCTCAATTGGAGGAGAAGAAAAACAAGAGCAGAAAAGCTGTCCTCAGAATCAAGAGAGGGAGCAAAGGACAATATCATTATTTGCATAATCTGCATTTAACCCTTTACCAGTGGTGACCACATTTCCTTCAAATAAGCTTAATTTTCTTTAGACAAGTGGGCACAGAGCTCTAACACCCCAAAGTTCAGCCAAGGAACATATTATCAAACACTTATTTACAGTGCAGTGCTGAGATTTCCAGGTTAGGGAGGAAACCTGTAACCACACAGATTAAAAGGGGTGGGTGTCTATTAAGGAGCCATCACTTCAATATCTTTTGTCTTTATGGCTGACTTTGTGATATCTAGGAAGTGGTGGTGGACCCTGTTTTAGCTTCCTTGATCAAAGAGGATTTGGAATGATTTGAGAGAAATGGGAATTAACTAAGACTCACAACACCAGAGTTCTTTTCAAACTTTCTTACAAACTGTTAGCCTGTTATTAAAGGAAAAACTGAAATACTGATTATATGTTTAAAATTTAAATTGGTTCTTTTTAAATGGGCACGTGACAGTGGGTACTTCAGAAGTGGAAGGAGATTTGTTGGGGAATGTCAGCAGCAAAAAACTATTTGAAACTAAAGTCTTACAAGAAGAGTGTGGCAAGTGAAACTGGGATTTCTTGTGAGGAAGGACTGAGTTTTCAGGCCTTGAGATTAATCCATCCACTCTTCCATCTGTCCATCCTTCCCTCAGTCCATCTAGATATCCATCCATCCATCCATCCTTCCATCCATCATCTATCCATCCATCTATACATCAATCCATCCATCTATCCATCAATCCATCCATCTGTTCATTCATCCCTCCATTCATCTATCACCTATCTATCAATCCATCAGTCCATCTATCCATCATCCATCCATCATCTATCCATCCATTCATCTGTTTATCCATCCACCACCTATCCATTCATTCATCAGTCCATCTATCTATTACTTATCCATCCATCATCTATCCATCACCTATTCATTCATCCATCCTTATATCCATCCATCCATCCTTACATCCATCCCTCCATCCACCCATCCATTTATCCATCCATCCAAAGTACTACCAACTTTTCTTTTTGCCTTTATAGTTACCTTTCTTGTCATTTTATCCTATATCCACTGTATTCACATTTTCATCTATTAAATAAAATATGAGAGCACAGAATTTTATAAATCTGAAGTACAATTATACTATTCTCTAGAAAGAGAATCAAGCAAAAGAGTCTATTGCAAACTTTTCCTAGTTCTGAAATGGAGTCTGTAGTTAGATTTCAAGGTCATTGTTAATCGGATTTATTGATTCTCATCTTATTCTGGACATACAGAGATGAAAAGCTGAAAGGGGAGATTAAGTTATAGGTAGTGACATATTTATATCATTAACTGGGGTCATAGTTGCATAGAGAAATTGCTTTGAACATTCTTGAGAGGGAGATAGAATATATTTTCCTTGTTTACTTTTATTACTTATAAAAATACAGCACAGAAAAGCACATTAGAAAAGAAATGAAGTTTCTGTTAGCTTTTAGCTAAAATAGAACGACTGTTTGTACCACAGTCTATTCGTTTCCAATTGTTTTGCATTTTTCTTTCTTAAAGAGTCATGATTATACTATGTCATACCTTTCTCCTCAGATATAACTACATTCTATAAGAGCCTTCATAAGTATCCTTTATATTCAGTTGCATGAAACTTCATTTTCTTAGTTGAATGTTTGGATTATGCCAAATGCTTTGTTTGGTATTAACTAAAAGTATAATACAATAGAACATAATTAAGTGATATTAAGGCACTCTCTCATTTGAACTTAGTTTCTCATGCAAATTCTTCCAAGAACAAAAAACTTTGAGAAGCAGCACATCTGGTTAATGAGTCTCTTCCCTATAGACACTTGTTTAAAAAGTTAATTCTACTGAATATTTTTAGCACGAGCTTTCTGGTGAAAGAAGAAAATATTTCTATAGTTTCAAGACATATTTAGACATACCTTTAATACCTTTAATATTGGCGGCAAATCCCATAGGTAAAAACCATCATATGCAGGCAGGATACCTCACCTTGTAGAAACAATGTCACCCAACCTGCTGGTCTAGCTCAGGCTCTGGACATTAGTCCATTCCTCTAGGTGATTCTCTGTTGGTTTAATTAAACATACAGGATAAGTGTCTCTTCTGCCACATACCCCTGTACACTGTGGGCACCGTAAGGATTTTATATGTTTTGGTTTTGACACAGATTGCCATCTCCTTGGAGTGCTGTTTTGGACCTCCTGCTTATAGAGGTTATAGACAAGTACACAGTGGGCAGGGTTAGTAAATATCTATCATCCTGCTGAAGATTTCAAATCTACAATGTTTTCCAATGCATAAAAGCAAGCTCCAAGCTACAGAAAGAACACGGGTCATAGCAGTTTAGGATCCCTAGGAGAGGACCACCTACATAAATGAAGTTAGTAATTGATGGATGAGTGCTGTAGCTTGTAAAGAAAGTGACATACTTGTGAGAACTTACACATTATGCTTCTGCATTCAATCTCAGTGTTATCATTAATTATGCTTTCAGTTTTCACAAAATTAAATGGCCGTTTGCTTTTATTTTTCAACAGTGTGGATGTCTGAGTTAGTTTAGGATATTTAAAAGCTCCATTGTACCAAAACCAGTGAGCTATTAAAATGAATTTACACACCCGTTAAAGCCTTGGTAAGTTCCTTTAAGGCAAATATTGAATGCAGGTCCTTGGAGTTACAGGAGTGCTCAAACCTGAGTGAGCAAGCTTAGGTAATCGTCAGATGAAAACAACTCCCAAACGTACATTTTTCTTTGAGCTTATGTGTTCGGACAGTTTTCCTGAAGCACCTCTCTACCAGAGTCTAATAACAGATTTAAAATGTCTAGGATTAGATTCCAAAAAGAGGCTGGACAGGAAACCTGGGAAGTATAGAATAAGAAGTACTATTAACATTTCTGGAGATTAACATTCAAACACTTAAAACTAAGAATTTCATAAATAGTAAGTAGTAGTAAAAAAAAAAGATTAGTAGACTCTCTATCTAATAATTTAAGAGAGAAGAGAATGTTGGAGCAGAATGGGAGAAATGCTTGCCATCACTCAGTACTTGGAGGTTAGATGATGGGGCTTTAACTCTTGGCAAAGGTGTTAGGAAGATGCAGTTTCTGATCATGACACTGGCCTGACCCAGGGCACATTCTTGTGGATGGAACCATTTTTCAGCAGTGCTGATCACTTAGGACTTGTTGATAAGTGTGTTCTCACTTGGTCTCAGTTATTAGAAGACCTTTCATTAAGTTTTTGCATTAAAAAATAATAATCTGCAGAAATTAAAGAGCATGTGGCATTACAAAGAGCCTAGAATGAACCCTCAACATTACAGTAGTCTTTTCAGCTTTCCTCAATTCCATTTGTCACCAGTATTCATTTACCAAGATGCTTTCTCTACAAGTAGGAAATTGGAAAGTCTAGTAAGTGAGCCATCATTTTGTTTCCATGGCAAATAAATAAGTTTTAGGAATATGATACACATATCTTACATCATGCAAACTTT
>NC_034590.1:41792258-41855417 GCF_900095145.1 Mus pahari | reverse complement strand
TCGGAAAGATAAAGATATCTTTACAACTCTGTCTTGTTTTTTCCTTGTTTGTTGTTTTTTTTTTTTTTTTTTTTGCTTGTTTTTGTTTTGTTTTTTTTCATGAACTAAACGAGAAAGCAGAAACTTGTGTGTGGGAGGGGGCAGAAGGAGAGTGCACACTTTACTGAGCACATACCATGTCATAGATACTTTTACATGGTTGTCATAAAGTCTTCACAACACGTGGACTTCAGCTGAAACAGACAAAGTTACTTGTTGGAGATCAGAACCTCACTAGCTAAGTTGGCTTCAGCATGTGTCTATCCCCTGGCTTTAATGTTCTTACCTAGAATGTATTGCCTGTTAAAAATCGCTGTGACACCGCTTGACATCCAGGGAATAGTATATCAAAAACATGCACACTTTCCTCTGCTGATCAGTTTATCAAACCTTGAATTTATCTTTAAAATTGGTACACAGTGACCTTGAGCAGAGTACATACCGATTGCTCCTGTACATACTCCAGAACTTTCTTCCACAGCTGTTATCTCAAACCAGGAAACAAGGGTAGCTGTTCCTCCCCCTACCCCCATGGGTCTAATTCTACAGGTTGGCCTGCTGCTTCACTAAGTAACCTAAGCTACATAGCCTAGGAAGGTCAAACAATCCTCTTGCTTCAACCTGAATTCTTACAGGGGTGTCAGCATGACACGTTAACACATGACAGATATAAAATATACTTTCGTTTGTTTCTCGAGACAGGGTTCCTCTGTGTAGTCCTGGATATCCTGGAACTTACTCTTTAGACCAGGGTGGCCTCAAACTCAGAGATACACCTGACTCTGAGTGCTGACACCACCTGAATCTTAAATACATTTATGAGATTAATGTTCTTAAAATTAAAGACCAAATAGATCTTACAATGTAAGTTCTATGAATGGAGAATAATATATACAGCAAGAACATTGAAATAGAACCTTTCCATAATTGAGAGTTTTGTTTTTTATTAAATGTGGCTTGACTTCTAAGGACAGCTAATCTGACTTTCTTTTTTTTTTATTACATTTATATTATCTAAAACAATTTTAAAATTTAAATTTATTTTGATGATGTTCTTCCTCTCCCCCAATTCCTTCACAATTTCTCCCCTGACCCAAACAAAAACTCAATACCAAGAAAACAAACTAAAACAACACCCAAATAGAAAAACAAACAAAAACTAGCAAACAAACAAACACACCTAAACAGAAAGACAACACCAAATATAAGCACCTAAAAAACTGGTGAGTCCATTATATGTCAGTCAACTACTCCTGAACATGAAGTCTAACCCAGAGTGGTTGAGACCCAGTGTCACTCCACTGGGGGAAGACTGGTCTTCCCTCCCCAATAGGTAGGTATAATGATAATTTAGTTGTTAACTTTTACCCTAACGGCTAGGTTTTCATCCATCCATGCATCCATCTACCTATCCATCCATCCATCCATCCATTCATCCATCCATCCATCCATCCATCCATCCATCCATCCATCCATCCATCCATTCACTTGTTCATTCATTCATTTGAAAACCAACAAAATAAAATATATAATAAGATAAAACAGAAGTATCACATCTATTCTGTATAGAACAAACCAAAAGAAGGAAAAGAACCCAAGACAAGGCATAAGAATCAGAGACCCACTTATTTGCACTCTAAGGAATCCCATATCAGAAACTAAACTAGAAGCCATGGCGTACAGGCTGAGGACATGATGCAGACCCTTGTGGGTCCATATACACTTTCACAGTCTATGTGAGTCGCTAATGTGACTTTCAAGGGGGGATAAAGTCTGAAAGGAAACAAAGATGATAGACGCTGGCATTGATTTCCACTTATACCCAGCATTTACAGCAAGAAAACACCAAGGGGTGCATTTTAGCTGTGAGAGAATCTGCAAACCCAGTGAATGAATTCAATCCCAGCAGGAGCAGAAGGGGAAACATCTCTGCTTCTCCCAAGGGCGCTGCTTCACACAGCTTCTCCACAGAGCTTTCTGTTGGATTTCCCCAATGAGAGGCCACCTGTAAGAACGTGTGACCTTTATCCTTAGGCTGCTTGGTACCATCCCACATAGTCAAGCATCCATAGCACACTACATTCTGTGTGCCACTAAGTCAGAGATGGCTTTTCTGAAGTGCACACCTGTCCATTAGGAATGGCAACCAGGCTCTCCACTCATTTCACATAGGATACTGCAGAGTCGTGGACGGTGTAATGACTTTGGAGTGTTTTGTCTTTGACAATAAGCCGGAATCTTGACTATGCAATTGACTGCAACTACATAAATTGCTATTTGGAATGAATCTTAATATATACACTTGTGTATATGAATACAGCTAGCTGCACTTTCCCCATACGATCATGGTTGTTAACATCCTACCCATTTTAAGTGAGCAAATTTGAATAAAATGGCTGCGTAATACATTCCATGTTAACATCGGCAATTTAAAAAGCCCAAGGATTAAAAGTTAATTCCATCCTTTTAATTCAAGGGACATATAAATGGCATTCTGGGTAGAGCCAACTCCTCTTTTATCCGTCCTTTCATGCTGCCTCCTCACTAATTCTTGGTTGTTCAAATGCTACCTACATAATAAAAGCCTTGAGTTAATTTACTAAGATTTTACACCAGTGCAAATGAAAGAAAGGAAAGTGCTAAACAAGGCAATTAGCACTCTGTTTAGTGCACTCCCAAAATAAATGTAGGCAATTTACAATTTGGCAAATGGTACTCTATCCAGATCCAACTCATTTATGCCTAAGGGGGTGGTACAGTTCATTAGGGGGAAAAAGTGTTTATATATATTATGCTATTGAGGCCCAACCCATTTTGTTCTTCAGCAACAGATGTGACTCCTCCCGAGGTTTATTAGTGTGTCTTGCAGAAAAATGCCAAACTATTATGCTTTACAAATAAATGGTCCAAAAAAAGAATGCCTTTTACCATCTAGTCCTCAGTAGCCGGCTTTTTACAAGATGGGGGTGTGTACCAGTGGGCAGGAGATGATTTAAGAAATTTATAGTGATGGGGTGGAGCCTTGCTCGTAGCTGGACGCATGCATTTCGGTCTGATTCCAGTTGCTGGGATCTGCTGGAAGTGTGCACTTGAAATACTGCTGACTTTCTTAATTGACAGGGAGGTTGCTCCAAGCCTTTCATGTTTATTCTTGTAAGCCTCTTATTAGCGCAAAAATAATAGCTGTTGTTAATGCAGAAGCACAACCAACATTAATATTTAAGATGCTCGAATGATAAAGGTTAAACATGTGTCTATATTGCATTTGAACAAAGAGCTTTACAAAATAGTTTGGAAACATAATGATGGTCCAAACTTGTTCCACCCCACTTTGAGGCCCTCCTTCTTTGGGATTTACTCTTTATTTTAGGAAGATGTAGTTCTCCAAGGCCACACTCAGAGACCATTCCCTTCCGGAATTTGTAATCCTGTTGGAAGGGATTTTTTTTTTTTTTTTTTTTTGGTATCTACATAAGGCAGGTGCAATAAAACCACCAGCCTCTCTTTCATTGTTTATTTCTGAGTCTACATAGTTCCATTCAGTGGGGAGTGGAAAAAAAAAAAAAAAAAAAAAAGGCAAGGCAAAAATAAAAGCATTCTTTTGTGCCCTCTAGCTGCTAGAAGCACAAATAGAAAATACAGTTCTCTCTTGACTAAATTCACCTAATCTAATGTGGGGGGTTGGGGTGGGGGTGGGGGAACACATTTGCTATGAACTAAATCTCCCTTTTCTTTACATAAGAAAAGATATCCAGGTAAATAAAAGTTTACCACCGTGGATTCTCTGTGCCTTCATTTGCATGAGACAAAGCAAAGTAATAATTCATGAGGGGCTCTCAGGAAATTTTACTGGGATATCCCTTTTGGTGGAGCAGCTAATTAATGTGACACACAGAGTTTGAACTGGCCATCGCTCTGGGTACTGACCCCTGTTTTTCGTTTTTCTTTTTTTAATGGACAAGGAGTAGGAATCGCAGTGACTTTTGTTTGTTTTAGGGACATTGCAACTGCTTTTGGCATCTTGAGGAAGGTAGGAAGGGTATGCTGTTAATGAAGATGGGCAGGTCCTGAGGGCTTCCTGGATATGGAGTCATTCTCTTTCGGGTCCCCCCTAAAGAAAATGTTGATTGAGGAAGATACTCTTGATAGCAGTTGGAGTTACAGTCCTTTGTATCCAAGCTATCGCTCAAAAGAAAAAAAAACAACAACAACAAGTGTGTGGTGTGACTCTCTTACAATGCAGAGAATGTTCTGTGTAGGTGAATAGAATTATTGGAAAATTCCACAGAGGAATACCCGGAAACCTGGAATGCCTACTTTGTTGCACAATTCCTGTGTGAGGAGGGAAAGTCTCACAACTTGGAGCGAATCAGTCGTTCCAGATTGTGTGTATGTAAGAGAGAGAGTTTGAAATGTGCAGAATTTAAACACAACAACACTGCTATCCAGGTTTCCGGAAAAAAAAATGGTTCCAGAAGTGCCCGGCATTCTCTGTGCATCCTGGAGAGAGTGAGTGCATAGGGGGAGGGGTGCCTGGGGGCGAGAAGGAAGTTGAGCTGTTTAATGATTCACCGGGAAACTACAAGAATACTCTCCCCCACTTCCTTCCCTGAAGTGAAGGCATAGTTCAGAGGACTCAGTTGAGGAGCCTCACAGCCATTCCCAGCAATTCCCGGGACGTGGCGAGTTCATCCGAAAGGGCTCTGTCTCAACAGATGTTCTAAGTGGCGCCTCCTGAGCCGCTCCTGTGTGGTGGAGAAATACAGAAATCAAGCTAAATCAAATTAGGCAGCGGAGTAAGAAAATAAAGGTCAGGTCCACCAGCAAACGAGGAAACAGCCTAAGCCAATATGGCCATCTTCAGTCAGGAACTAATTAAGGGCTGATTGTCCTTCTCGGCGAAACCTCAAAAATGCATGGTGGTGAATTATTAAAAACAACAACAAAAAATAATGCAAAAGCCCCGCTCTCTGCAGTATGCCAGATGAAAAGATAGGGAGACATAATATCCAACGGAACCGTGCCTCTCGGACACAGATAGTCCCTAAATCCCCAGCTCTCTTTGTTTTGATTACATTTTTTTTTTTTTCATCCTTGAAGGGAGCAGAGAGGAAGCCCTAAGTCTGTCTTGTGTTCCAGCTCCCTTACCTTTGTCTGCCCGTCTCAGCTGGTATTTAATTGGTCAGCAATAGGAGGGAAGTCTCCTTTGAGGTAATGAATATTGACTGTTTATGTTGAAATGTCACTGTGAAAAGAAAGCCCCGCACCAAAGAAGGAGAACCCAGTGTGAGCCTCAGACACAAAGGAGGCACGGGAGAAACCAGGCGCTGAAAAAGCAAAGCAGCCGAAATTCAAAGAACCGCACCAAGCAGAAATGGCCCACATGTGTGGGAATTTTTAAGTTAGCAGTTGGCAGGTGAAAAAAGTCATTATTGTTTGTTACCTGTTAGAACCCAGTGTAATTTCATGTTTCCTCCAACACGGCCTTAGAGGCCACGATTCCTGGGAGGCTTTCATTCAGAAACCACACTCATCTTTCAGGGAGTAATTTCCACTTGGTGAGAAAGGTAAACCTCCCCAGCCCCGGTTACACAATTCTAATGGGTAGGAAGTGGGAGAACACGCTTCTACTGTACAGAGCCTGCCAGGTCCGCGTTGCTAGGTTCTGCATTTTCAAACAGATCCACTGGACTGTTGAAGTGTCTGTCTGTGGTGGCAATTAGAGATTTTTCAGGTAAACAAGGAATGCAAAGGAACACATTGTCACAGGCCAGGTCTAGGGTGCTAATGAGCTTTGCTGTGTTGAACAAATTATTAGTTAATAATTTGGGATATTGCCTTCAGTGTTTCTTGGTCATTTGAAAGTGTCTGTGAGCTGAGGGCTGACAATGATTCCTTAACCCTTTCTGTTCTGTCCCTCGAGCCTTGACTTATGTTTGGTTTTGTGGATGAGCTTTGTCTTATTCAGCCATAATGGATTTTATGTCACTTCCTGAATTGGACTTTCTCTTTTTATATTCTTTTTTCCCAGATGGTAACCAGCTGGATGGGCAACATCAGGAGAAAAACCTTAAAGAAAAATAGTTTAGCAGGCAGAGATTAGCCTGTGGGATTTTTGAATCATAGGGAGTTTTGACTTTGCTAAGTTTCTGATGTTTAGGAGGAATCTGTCCCACTCCTTTGGATTTCACAATATTTTGTAAGTTAATGGTAATCACAAGATTACACGTCTTGCATATTTGTTATGAAAAGGAATCAGGAATGAACCAAACTTCTAACAACGGAAGGACTGCCACACTCATGGATTGTATAAAGCGATTGGGAAATGAAAATAAACAGCAAACTTAGGTTCCTGGTTCCCATCAATGGGGAGTTGTATTTACTGTTCACATGTTTGAATTGACATGTTTGAACTGTATCCTAGTGAGAACTCCACCAGGATGAGTTTCTGAGACAAGAGCTCATTACCCTTTCTCTTTGGAGCCACAATGCAGAAGAGTTTATTGTTTTTATCACCCAATCATTCAATTAGGTTGTTTTCTTTCTTTTCTTTTCTTTTCTTTTCTTTTCTTTTCTTTTCTTTTCTTTCTTTTTTTTTTTTTTTAAACCTTGATAAATAAAAGATGACATGTGTACTCACACCCTGGGTCAGGCTGGAAACCTAACCTGCTACACTCACCTACACTGAACAAACAAGGAGCACGCCCGAAGAGAGTGGTACTTCTTCATTAGCAAGCTCCATCTCACCTTTAAAAACCCTGGGCTTCCCGTTTGCCTTAAGTGAGATTGAGATGTCTTAGGTCTCCCAGTGACATTTAGGAATCCTCCAAGACAAAAAAAAAGGAGGAGGGGGGTGGTGAGGAGGAAGTCATCACTTCTCCAGTTCACCTGCAAAGAAGATGTCATTAAAAGAGGGAACAAAATGAGACCCTGTCAACTTGTTAGGGCCCAAAAGGTAATTCTGCCTTCAGCTCTGAAGAGGGAGGGTGATACACAATCCTATCATTACTGACACAGGAGAACCTGCCAGTGTCAAAGGTGCTGTCGTCAGAAAAGTTCAGGTGTTGCTAAATTCATTAATGTGTCATTTTGAAAGGAGATGATGTCATTCTGTTGTCTGTGGGGATAAAAACTGAAACCCACTTGCTCCTGTCAACACACTATCTTCTTAATTTCGTTTGTTCTGCCCCCTGTTTGCCATCTGTAAGAGGTTAAGGGCCATGGGCGATGACGTCTTAAAAGGCTACTAATATTTGACGTATCATTTCAATCTGCCTTTTCATTGCCAACCCCCACCACCACCAAAAATATTCTCTGTCGTTAAATTGGCACTACTTCTGATAGTTTGCTTGCATGGATTTTGCTAACAAGAGTAGTAGAGGAGACATGGTTTTCATTATTAAAGATAAACACACCTACTTTCCTTTATGAGATTATGTGGTCCTATATAACAATAACAACTTTCAATAGGAAGTCAACATTGAAATGTCATGAGATTGGAGAGATTCTCCACGTCTTCAGTGGCAAAGCCTTCTTTCATTAAATTTCTTTGGTAAATTTTTTATCATTGATTTATCAAATAAATTTAATTGATGAATACTTCTACCATGAGTAGCATGGAAACGGATGTTACGCATTCGGTGTGATAAATTGTATTACTTAACATCTCACTGCTCAACCTGTGTTAAAAAGTATTAAGTATATATTGTGAAGAGACGAAATATTAAAGTCGTTTTGTGAGCACCACAGAACACTTTTACCAATAATGACGGATTTATTTTCCCCCCAGATTTTATAAGCGATGACCTCAAAAGACAAACCACACCCTAATAATTTAAAATTGTAAACCTTAAGCATTTTGACAATGTAATAAATGTCCAATTATCATGTTGATCATATTATACCTTGATTCAATTCAATATTTGTTTATTAAACTCTTTTCCTAAGAAGATGTTGTGTTTTTCCAACGTTCTCCTAGAAAATTTCAAGAGGCAGATGATAAATGACAACTGCCTTTTCTAAATAAGACTATTGACTACTTGTTACTAAAATTGCTTGCATATTCAACCAATTCATGTTCTAATGATTGAGATTTAGTTTTTGGATATAAGACATTGAACTTAGGAAATATGCCATGTTATAATTATCACATCTTTGTTAACTAAGAAATGTAGTCTGTGTCACAGAAAGGGAAAAAAAAGTCTTTAAATAAGACTTTGTTTACAGTACTAGAAAACAAAGGTCCTTGTCTGTTTTCTTCATGTATCATCAGATGATATACCTCACCTTCTCACCTAATTCTAGCTCCTTCTTAGTACCCAGTTTACTATACAGGTAAATTGAGTTTCTTTAGGCACAGAAAACAGATATTTTGTAAACAGATATTTTGCTGAAGATAAATCTTGCCTTTTCCATTTCCCCATTTTAATTCAAAGTTAATTTTCTGCCTCAAACGGTCAATTCTGCCTTAAAAAGGAATTTTCCTTAGTACTAAAAAACAAAAGCAAACAAGCAAACAAGACCAGAACGAAACAGCCCATTCCCAGCGTTTTATATTTAGGCGATGCACATATGTGTTAAGCCAGTTTGAGATTTAAAACAATCACTAGTGATATGCCTCAGCGCATGTGCGTGCACGGCTACGTTAATGAGTCCCACACCCAGATGCCTTGATGTTTTTATTGTCGTCTTAGATCAAGATGTTATTTCCAGCCCCAATTTTGAGACTCTGTTCTGAGATTCAGAGTGCTTGTACGTCCACTGATGGGCAGGCTCCCTGCACAGGAGGTGCAGAACATATCAAAACTAGAGCTGGAGGGAGTCACAGCAAGCAGCTGTTGTGGGAACCAGGGCTGGCAGGGCTTGCCTTCATTGATATATGGAGCACTTAACCTAGTGAGAAGCTCAGAGGTGGCGGGAAGGCTCCCCCTGGACGAGTTTTTCAAGTTGATCTGGTGGTCGTATTGTCTACTCTCAGGGTAGTAGGCAGGGGGCACACACTCTGGACTTTCACTTGCTGGGAGAAAGAAAATCAATCTTCGTGCCCCAAAGATGGGAGTGCTGATGCAGAAAGTCACGGAGGCATTGGAGCCTTGTAAGGGAGCCTCTCAGGAAATGGCTTTAGGCTTCTAGCAAGATCCTGGACTGCATCAGAGCCCTCAGGAGATGCAGCAGAGCTCACATATAAATAGAAAGGGTGTTTATGGGCCTTGCTCTTGAGATGCTGGGTTTTCTTTGATCAAGAGAAAGGAAAAACCATCGGCAACGATGAATGTATCTGTGATTTAGAAAAATAAATATAATTGAAATGCTTTATTCTTCACCAGAGTGGAGCCTGTACCTTAGGAAGAAAAAAAAAAAAAAAAAAACTCATCGTGCACAGATCGTTCTCAATAATTTTTTACAAGGGGTATTGTAACTTTCTGAGTAAATATCCAACTCTGCAGATATGTATTTTGTTTTTGTTTAAAATCTCCTGTTTGATATTAAGGATTGTTCCTAAGGGATGCCTTTTCAAACCGAAGACTACATAGAAAGCATCCTGTTATTAAACTCATTTGAAAAATATTCTAGATTACATGCCCTCATGTTGTCAGGGGTTGAACTACTGCTACTGCTTAGGAAGACAGCATGGGTATTGAAAGGAGTCAATTTAATAAAGCGATCATTTTTAAGATCAAGACTAAAGGGTGGCAGAGCTTGCCGTGGTATTATCCACGTGAAGCAATGGCCCTTTGAAAGCTCCACCATTGTTCTGTGAGCACCCGTGTGTGACCACAGAAGATCTAGATGGGGCACCTGGCTGTCCCAGAGCTCCCTAGTTTGGATAGAGCCACCTTGTGCTCCTTTGCCACGGTTTATATAAAGTCACCCCCACAGTTGTTTGAAGATCCCACTGGCTGTGGCTCTTCACTGCATCATTTTTGTTCAGTCAGTGAAAAGAGGTGATGAGCTCTTTGATATTTTTCCCCACTAAGCTAAGAATTTTCAAAATCCTTTTGTTTACTCAGTTGCTTTGCATTAAGAAGAACAGGTTGGAGGAAAAATGCTGTTTTTTATATTCTCTTTCATTCTTATAGATTCTTTCTCTTGTCTTATCTTTGAAAAGTGGCAGGTACACATTTTCTGATAGGGTAAAGATAATACCTCCCTACCCCCAACACTCACACAAACAGCACATGCACACACCTCCTTCAGCAGAATGAAAGGTGCTTGGAACGTGCTTTTTCTTTCTCTGCAACACTACTAACATATGTTAGTCCAATAGTGCTGGGGTCTGGTGCTGGGGTGTGGTGCTGGGGTGCAGAGACAGACCAATCCTAGGAGCTGTCCAGCCATCCAATTGGAAATGGTGAGCTTCTGTGAAAAACCCTGTTTCAGGGCAATAAGGCAGAGAGCCATAGGGGATGATGTACTCACTTGGGCTCCTCATCTGGACCACTCATGTGCACATATACAGGCACCCACATCCCACTTCCAACTCTAGCACACACTATAACAAAATAAAACAAATGAAATATTCTCTTTAGATCTGTTCCCAGCAGATCATAGGCAAGAAGTGAGTCCTCAGAAAGCTCTAAGATTGAGTGAGGACTCCCCAACCCAGAATGTCCAGGTACCTTGCCTTCTTTGCTTAATACCACTTCATGGGCTGAATATAAAAACCCCTACTTGGAATTCTTCAGATGAGAATTCTTCAGCTGTAATTCTTTTCTCCCTTTGTGGGGAAAAAGGTGAGCAGCTTCAGATTATTTGGTCAAATAAAGTGGAAGTGCATGGCAGAAAGTGGCAGGTCAGTCATGGGGGTGTTTCAGTAGAATTGTGGCCCAAACTCAGTCTATCAAGTTAAAAGGGTAATGGAGCCTGCAACTTTCCAGCACACTCATTTTCAACCCAACTCTATGCTCCCGTCTTTAGCTTTGAGAAGGAAATTATGACATTTAAAAGAATCTCCCACGCTTTATAAAAAGCATGTGAATATCTATAAGTATCGATCCAAAATGAGTGCAATGAATAATTTATAATGAAATATTCTTTCTTTGTCTTTCAATTCTAAAAGCAGCCCCCCTCTCTCTCTCTCTCTCTCACACACACACACACACACACAAATATGATTAGACAACCATATTTCCCCCTCTGTCATCTTACAGCCATTCCTTATTTTTAGAAAAATGTGTTATTTGCAAAGGCTGTTTGAAGTTGGGGAGGAAAAGCAAACTGCAATGTACACCGAAATGGAAACGCATTGTGGATGTTCTACTTTTAGGGGAAAATATAACTTGAGGTTTTCTGTTTTTGTTTTTGCTTTTGTTTTTGTTTTGAAAATCTGAACAGGTCACATAATTTATTGTAATAATTCTTTTGTCTCTGGTACAAGTCCCTGCTGTGCAGAATTATTTAAACATATCTGTTTCCTTGAATAAAATGAGGATTTTATTTGTTGGAAGTAATAATTCCAACTGAAAATATACTCTTGCGTAATGAGAGCAAAATGAACAGGTGCACACAGCTTCTTTCACAGTACGCCTGAGAAGGGGGTGGCCCCTTGATGTGCTAAATATTCGCCAACCTCACCAGGAGCCAGGCTTTAATTGATCATGATTCTGGGTCATTTTGGGAATGTCTATCAATATTTTCACAAAGAGGCAATGAGTCCCGCCCTTTCTTCCTTCTTTCTCCTGTACTCTCAGGCACAGATTCATAGAAATCAATGCCTGTTTTTTTTTTTTTCCTCCCCTTGGAAAGACATTGGCTAATTTCATTAGACATCTAATGTGGCTCTAAATGGGTTGCTGAAAGGACTATCTCCTCTATCTCTGTTTGTTTGTCTCTACTTCTTCCCCACTGAGTATGCCCTTTCAGATACTTTGAGTTTTGTTGTTTCAAAATTCTTCTAGTTTCTTGTTTTGATTCATGTGATGCAAATGAGGACAAGAACAAAGGAAAGAGCTATTGGGTCCGGAGATTGTTAGTTTTGGAAGACTAGCCTTTGGGGGACTGTCTGCCATCTCCTAGAATTGTTAGTTTATTTTTGTTCCTCGGGCTCTCGGAGATGGCATATATAGGGCAACTTATGAAATGTTTAGTAGCACACGAACTTCACATGTCCTAACATCTGACAACTGTTGTGAAACCTCCTTATTGCCTTTTAGTAAAAGATATTGGTCACCTAAAAGGAAATTATAGGAATTTTTCCATTGAATTTGTTGGAGTAGATGTATTTTTCCCAAACAACCAAACATGAATTCGATTTATGTTGTTCAAAAATTCATGCTGGTATCAAGTTTCTGCCTGTGTTCTAAAGAGACAGAATGAAGTTGCATGCAAAGTACCTAAGAGCTTTGGGATGATTACAGAATCTAGGATCAAACCAAGTCTCGCCATTGATTGGCTGTGAATCTGGGCAAACCACTTCCTCAGTATTTGTTCGGATGCCAAAGAGTTACAAAGTCCTTGATAATAATGATGGTGAGATTCTTTTGAAGAATAACTGAGAGCTGCTTCACCAGACCAGATAACCCTCACTGGTGAGTCATCAGGCGCTGACTGGTGAGTCATCAGGCGCTGTCACTGGTGAGTCATCAGGCGCTGTCACTGGTGAGTCATCAGGCGCTGTCACTGGTGAGTCATCAGGCACTGTCACTGGTGAGTCATCAGGCGCTGTCACTGGTGAGTCATCAGGCGCTGTCACTGGTGAGTCAATCACGTCTTCCCTTTTCTCCCTGGCTTATAACAGTAGCTTTGAAACATTTTCTAATACATCCTACCAAATATAAGTAAGGGTAATAATACAGTTGGCTTGGCATCTCTAGGTTCTACATTGTCAAATTCAATTAACCACAACAAAAATGCTTTTTAAAATTTTGTGGGAAAACAGGGGAGCAAGCAGATGTGGGGGGGGGCACAGAGATAGAGATGGGGAAGAGGAATAAATAACACAAAGGATGCTTGAAAATAGCTAAAGGTAAGTACAGATTTTCTGTGTATTTAAAATGTATTCATAATATGTGTGTATATACACAAATACATAAACATACACACATATAGTGTAAGTGAAGTTATACAATTTGAGGGAATATAATACTTCCCCTCCAAAGCCAGAGACTATCCCCACAAAAAAAATTCCAGTACCAGGCACAAGAGGTCCACCTTCATGTTGTTGGTCTGGGGAGTTCAAAAGACTACCCAACAATGAAGACTGTTGTTATTGGCCTGTGTTTTCACAAGAACATGAAGGTAAGATCCTGTTGTTGAAGGCACACACATATGTTGGGCCCAGGACTTGAAAGAATTGAGCTGGAACTACGCTGCAAAGCTCCTCTCGCAAGGACAAGTACTTATAGTATCTGAAGGCACTGTGAAAGTACCCTAGGGAGAAAAAGCAATCAATAGGACCTGTGGTGCCCATGAATCACAACAATGACCAGCGTGGCAAAACATTCCCAAGGGTGCAATAGTGGTATTTATATCTTGGGAGTAACCAATAGTCATCTAATTGGCACAAGGCCCACTCAGTAGGAGAGAAATTGATGCCTAATATTGTAAACCTAATCTACTACCTGTGTCTGATAAGATCCTGGGCCCCAAAGGAGAACATACTACGGACACTTTCCTAAATCCTTAGAATTTCTAACTCCGTTCCTTAAACTTATTTTTTATTGGCTATTTCATTTACTTGCATGCCACATGCTGTCCCCCTTTAAACTTATTCTTATATGCAAGGTAAGTGTCTCTCTCCTCTTTCCAAATCAGCTTCTTTTTGTGCAGAAAGCCACAATTGGTCCAAATGCATTCAGTTAATACATCTACAACACAGTTTATACCAACAGCTCAGGGAACGTCACAGATGAGGGAATAAGAAGAGGAGAGACAGAGAACAAGGGTTTTTTTTGTTTGTTTGTTTTGTTTTGTTTTTTGTTTTTTGTTTTTTCTGTGAGATAATATCTCCTGTACATGCCAAGGAAGCTCATATATGTATATACCATAAAATCTCAGTATGTTACAATTACAATATTATGCCAATTACAGTGACATACCAACATGGATGAGGAAAATCTCATAAGTCTCCACTCCTGCATGAGGAACTACAGTCAAGTAATGGCTGCTGAGAGAGAAAATGTCGGTCTTTTCCAGGGATCAGCTTCCTGGTAGGTTCTCCAACCGCAAGTGGTTAGTTCTAAACACATACAAGTAACATTAAATGGATTCGGCAGGTTATATGTGCATATACATAAGATGAGCTCTTAAATTTGAGAGGGAGTGAAGGAGACATGGGGGGAGTTAGAGGAGGGATATATGATATATAGTAGTCACACATAAAAATCCTCAAAAAAATATAAATTAAAAATTCTCAGCTGGGCGTGGTGGCGCACGCCTTTAATCCCAGGAGTCGGGAGGCAGAGGCAGGCGGATTTCTGAGTTCGAGGCCAGCCTGGTCTACAGAGTGAGTTCCAGGACAACCAGGGCTATACAGAGAGACCCTGTCTCAAAAAGACAAAACAAAACATTCTCATCTATGCTGATCATGTCCAAATGAATCCTTTTGTTATTCCCTAAAATGACAACATAACCCATACTTTTGGAGCGTTTGCATGTGTTAGGCATTATAAGTAGCCCAGTATAGGGGGGTGTAAGTTATACAGTGACACTCTACTGCTTTGCCTAAGAGACATGCATATCTGCAAAACTTAGTATAGAGGGGTCTATGGAGTCAATCCTCCATGCATAGGTACTCAGGGACAGAACTCATGTTCTCATAGGACAAATGTAGACTTGTTAGTTCTTCCAAACCCTTTGGGTTGGCACAGTCTTCTTTTCTGACTGGACAAAGTCTCCCTCGGGTTACTGGTTCTTAAGGCTCATCAATGTGCTTTTCCTCTGAAGCACACTTGGTATTTTCCTGTCTCTGCTCCTGTGCGTTCCCCACGGAACTCATTAATTATCAGGATTAATTTCTCTTTCTTCCCTACACCCACAGCTCTTGGCACCCCAAAATCTTCTGACTTATGTAGAAGCTGCCTCTCTCAGGCACTGTATTTTAAATTCCTTAGCTCAAAAACAGACTTTTTCCCTTCTTCATATAATACCATCTAGTACCTATCATGTATGCCATCATTTTCATATAGCGCTTAAATCTATGATCAGAGTAATCATATAGCTTATTATCTAAACTAGGACTCTTGCTGAAAACTAATGTTGGTCTTGATTAATTCTAGGACCAAAATCGAACTAGATGATTTGTAAATCAAGGGTTAGAAAAGAAAGATTAATTGCAAGTTAATTATTGTCTCTTAGGACTCTAACTAATTAAAAAAAAAACAGTGTATTTATGATAGCATAAACCAGTGGTTCTCAATCTGTATCCATAAACGTTTTGGGAGTCGAATGACCCTTTCACAGGCATTGCCTATATCCATCAGGAAACACAGACATTTGATTATGGTTCATCATAATAGCAAAATTACAGTTATGAAGTATCAACAAAAATCATTTTATGGTCGGATCACTACAACTCGAGAACAGTTTTAGCAAGGTTGAGAACCACTCCCACGAACCAAACTACAAGCTTTGTATTTCCTAGAACAGAGGCATGCACTTTTTAGCATTAGTTCTGATTATTTGAAGGATGCCTCTGTTAGGACCATAAAATGATTCTAACTCTGTAGAGAATATGTGATTTTCCTCAGACTCTTAGTTATATACTAGGGACATTTTGAAGAAACCTTGTTTTCCAGCAATGGATTAAACACTCAACACTTCCCCAACACACACCCAAAATACCTGCCTTTGAAGAATACAGTAGCCACATTAAGGATTTCAAAATTTGGATTCAAAGGTCATATTCACAGTTGAGCTAAGTCTAAATGTGCCCAATCTGAATATCTATAGCATGACTCCATACAATTTTCCTATGTATGGACTCCCCAGTACATAGGTCTAGAAAACAGATAGGCAAACTCAGCATTTACTGATAGTAGATAACAACAAAATTCTATGATCTATATATGATTTTGTCATTTACCAAGACAAATGTAAATTTACATACTGAGAGGGATGTACTTGTTTATTTTATATAAAAAATTAAATCTTGGATGAATATTTGATATCACAACATGTAAAGCATCTTCAATGTTTTTCAGAGTTGACTGATGTTTTGATTTTGTTCTCATCAATGCTGAGAACACTGCTTTGCATAAGTACGTAGGATGAAATGCAAAAGTATGTCTTGAACTTTTTAAGAATTTATTGGAAATTCTTCCCCATCTCATGCCAAAACTCAGTTAATGTTATTTTTTTAAATAAACTCAAGTTAGCAATTCAAACATAATATTTTAATTTTAAATTTTTTTAACTCAGCACAATCCAGAAATACATTAGTTTGATACTTAGTTATAGAGGAAGGATAATTGAAAAATACTGAAAGGCTCTGTTTTTGTTAATAAAGTCATTGCGATTTTTCTAAGAGCAGACAATGTTGTACACAGAGTTAAGGCAGTATAGTTCATAACATACAACAGCCTTGAGTTTGAATCAATGTGTCTCAGACCATATGATATCATGTCCAGGACAAAGAGTGCCTGTCTGTGTTCAGAATCTGTGATGCAATATGACTGAACTCTGCTAGAAACACCTAAGATTCTTCAGAGATCTCACTGAATTGATTTTTGGTTATTGTTTGCTCCTAAGTCTTCCACAATTTCTACCTTCAGTTATGGGACCTCATATGAGGCTATGACTCACAGGTAAGGAAGTTGTGAGATATAAGAAAGAATTAAACTTGAACATCATTTGATGACATACTATGTAATCAAAGTTTAGAAATTATCCTAGCATATAAATCAGATATTTATGGGGTTCTTGAGTACCAAATGTTTCAATTTACACGTTAAAAGATCACTGGGTGGAAACTCAACCCATTTTTTTTCTTAGAAATACCTATGATTATGTAGTCACTATCTTTGTCCATGTTTCTCAAATCTTGATAATGAACATGGAGGTAACTAGTTAATAGAGTAATTTGTAGGCTAAGTAATATTATGTTTTAGATCTAAGTATTCAACTTCCTCAAAGTGTGTGTTAATCTCTAATAATCTTTAATTCTCGAATGTCATGTGTTAATTCTATTATCTTTAGTGAATTGATTGTTGTAAATGTAGGCAGATATGCAATTTGTATTAAGAATTTTGCTACTGGGATACAATTGTCACAAAAATGAAGCCCTGACAACTCAACAGTGATCATTTTCACTATGCTTGCCATGTGTGCTTATGTGCCTTGTGCTTGATGTGTTGTTTGCATGGGAAGTTTGAACATCAAACACTAACATTTTTTCTTATATGTCTGCCCTATCTGAAAGTAAACCCAGGGCACATAAATGCCACATCCCACAGACAATTGTTTGAATAATTCTCCTTGGGTCCATTCCTCCTGGGTTTTGGCCTTGACTCCCAGTGTTCACAGCATTAAGAGGGTTAAAAGGTTCTGGCATCATGAATTTATTGTTGTCATCTCACAGTCCTTCAAGGCAGGATCACTAATGGGTGACCTTGGGGTTCGACCATTCCAGACCCAAGAAGATCAAGTCTCACCCCCCCCCCCTGCAAATGCTGTGACCCCTCCATTCTCACTGTCCCTGGCCTAACCTTTAACTCACTGATCTTTGACCAAAGTATTAAGCAAACACCTGCTTGGGTCTGTGGTCAAAGAGTGTGGACGTGAAGAGCTACCATCATTTCACGTGAATAAGCTGTGGTAATAATAATGAAATATAAAGCAGATCTGTGGACATGCTTACAGTAAGTAATTATATTGTTACTGACCACATGCAACCCAGATTCTGTAACAACCCTTGTATACGCTGAATCAATGCTAATCAAGTTGACCAGAGCATTAAATGAATTGTCAGTGGACACACCGAGGCTTCTATGATTTGCATTAACACAGAGAATAGTACAGCAATATTTATTCTCTATTACTACAAGAGATCAAGTCTGAAATTAAGTTTAGAATGTCTTAGATCTACCATTGACACTAATGCAACATTCATTAATGTTTAACGGGGTACCAGGAATCATTTAAATGATTAGATGAAAAATATTTGAGGAAGGCAGCTGAGATGAATTTTGTACTTTGGGGGAAAGAGGGAGAATGTTATACTAAAACTACTCTAAACACTCAGTATCTTTTTTAAAGAAGAAGTAGCAGAATGATTTGTGCCACCTTAACTGTTTTTATTCAGGTTTTATATTATCAGGCTCACCTGCTATGCTGGAACATCCTAAACTGTGAAATGAGAGAATTAGAAGTGCGTATAAAAGAGCTGAGACCAAAGGAGTGTTTCACTCGGAAGATTAATGTATACTATTCTTTATGAGCAATTTGATAGTCTTCTGTACTTTAATGTGAAATGTTATGGTTTATCATTATGTGTTAAAATAAAATTATGCACATCAAAATAAACAAAACCAAGCAGTCCAGATCAACTATCACTTATCAAAATATTTTATAAATAAATGACACACTTCTTACACAAGACATTATTTTCCTTCTTAGAGATTTCTAATTAATTTCTAGATCTGCTGTTTGTATGCACATGGTATGCACAGTTCTAAGGGAGAATATTCTTCCAAATAGTTAATGTAAAAAAAAAAATCTAATCATATGGTGTATAGAAGACACTGCAGACTAATTTGTAGTACTGCATGGTTTTTTATCAATTCCATTGTGTGTGTATATATATATATATATATATATATATATATATATATATATATATATATATACATTGTACACACATACACACACACACACACACACACACATTCCTATTTCACCATTGAATTAGGGAGAATTTTTTTCATCATTTCTTTTAAATAGCTTTTACAAAGAAGACAAGACCTCAATCATCATTTCCTATCTCAATCACATTCCTCATGAGGAAGTACTTGACAGGAACCTTCTGTTCCCACCACAGCCTATTTCACAATCCTGGTCTGTTGCTCTAGGTACACTGGGTGAAGAAGAAACCACATGCACGCCCATTTTCCAGATGAGGACACATGATAGAAGCCACTCAGGTAGTCTTTGGCAGAGCTGTGATTTAAATTTCCCAGTCAGATTCTAAAGCCTTTCTTGCAAGTCCTATGCCAACTGCTTTGCAAACCAAGTGATAAATCCATTTAAAAGCCTCACAACTTTCTCTTTTTTCCTCCACTATATGTCACTGACAAAGATTCAGTTGGACCTATGACAGCTTCCTTCACCATTTCCTGAGACCAAGAACAAAAGTACTCTTACCTTCATTTCCTTCAATCACTGCGTTCAGCAGCTATCTTAAATATATATGAATAAATAAACTTAAATTTAAAAATGCACAGTGTATAGAGTAAGTCAGGCTTCGTGGAGGATTGTCAGCACTTCAAGCCCAGTCTGTACTGCATATCAAGAATTTCAGGCCATCCTCAACTATCCTGTGGAGTCTCTGTCTCAAAAAAACAAGTGGACAAAAACAAATTAACTTGCTTAATTAGACAGGTAAGTTCTATTGGTAAGCATTTGTTCATATGACTTTGATATCTAGGATTATAAAATAAACTTGTTTAATGGGAAGAAACATTATGGTCCCTTTACCAATAACCATGGAAATGCAAAAGCCGAGTTTTGATTGATCTGGACGGGTGTTTGGGTATGTGCCTGATTCCTCTTCTAGCAAGGATGTTATCTATTGCAACCTGGATAAAGATATTTCTATGAATCTTTTCATTTGTAAATAATGTGGTCCCAGAATGAAGTAATCTGAAAGGCTGACGTTCTCATGCATAAAACATGGATGCTGAATATGTTAACTTGCTTAATTAGGAGGGACCACACATGGATGTGATTAGATGACAAAGGTAAGAATCATTTCTTTCTTTTTTTTTTCTGATAAATTTTAAGAAAACTCTGGGGAAACTTTCGCTCTACTGTTTATTTTTTTTCTTTTTCACCCAAGATAGGGTTTCTTTGTTTAGCCCTGGTTGTCCTAGAATTTGCTTTATAGACAAGTGTTGGCCTCAAATTCAGAGATCCACCTGACTCTGCCTACTGAGTGCTGGGATCAAAGGTGTGGTGACACCTGTTTCTTGATGTTTTAAGCTCTGCTTCATAGGTCTTGATTTTCCCATGTTAAAAATAAAATCCCAAACAGTTATAATATTGATAGAGAAGTCACAGATGGCTTGAGGAAAGATGAGAATGGGAGGGTAAATTCCATTTATGAATTTCCTTTGTTGAAGGGGTAGGTAATCTATGGTGTGTGTTTCTTCACAGGGACTCAGGAAAAAACCATTATGACAGGACACGTGAAAAGTTACATGCTGGAGTGGAAATGCACTTGCTCATGACTATTTTATTGGAAAAGATTTTTAGAAGAGCATTCGTATTTACCAAATTATGCAGAGATTTCTCTTGTCTTGAATGTATTCAATAGTGAAATGATATAACTGACTCAAAAGGGAAAACAGTGTGGTGAATGAGATGAATTGATGGATCCAGTGGAAGCATTGCAGGAGCTTCAGTTAACACCTGTCCTGGCTAGACACCAGTGTGATTTGTTCTCTGGAAGAAAATGGATTGAGTTATAGGGATGTGAATGGCAGAAAGTATCAGGAGCCATTGCTTATGACGAGTGGATTCAGAAACACAAAGGATTCAGGATTTTCACATTAGAAAAAAAAAATTAAGAAAGAGATCAACAATTGAAATCTTCTTTGATGGCGACTGGTGTATCTGTGAATGTAGACGTATATGTGAAATCTTTGAAAGAATTGTAGCATGGTTTTCAAAAGAGAAATCCAAAGCCATGTGAATGGTTTGAAAAGAGCATTCCTGAATGGAAAATGCGCATCAGTCAAAAGCATCAATAAATATGTCTTTTTCATATGCAAATGACAATTTCTAAAGTAAAGGAGGCATTGTTTTATAAATAGTGAGATAATATTCTTGACAAAGGTTACCCATGATTACATAAGTTATCTCCTTCATAAAGAAATTTAGAACTCACAATTGCTCTTTTCATTAAAATGGCCTTCCCATCCAGACTCACACTGAAAGCCAAACTCTGAATTTTAATTAGCGATAATAAATAATTATATCACTTAGGAAACTGAAACTACTAATGACCAGTGGTCCCTCACTGCTGCATTTAATGAGTGGGAACTGATACACAAATCATATTAAATGCAATAAGAGGTAGGTGGGAGATTGGCAATAAACATAGATAAATTCTAAATGTAACTGGATCTAAAAAGGAAGCATGTATCGGACCAGTCAAAGAACTCATCTCCTGTTGATATGATTATAACATTCTCCATTAAGGTGGTTACTGTCTTAATTTCTACAGTGAAAGGGAAGAGAGTGGTGTGAACTGTAATTTATACATCTTGTAAGAAAGATAAAACTTATTTTCTCCCTGGCTTTCATTCTCCAACTGCCCTCCTCCCCCACTTCTTAAGGAAGGCACATTGACATTTCAAGAGAAATTACTACCCCAGAGTCAAGGGCAGAAACACTGGAGAGACAGCCTTCCTCAACCTCCACAGCCCAGAGGGACCAGCTGACGCAGAGACTCAAGCCATTAGAGCTGGGACAGGTCTGACACTGACCTACGTTGCCACCCTGCATTGTCCTGCCATCTGCACAAATGTGAACTTTGCCTCCCAAACTTGGCTTCTCAATTAACATGTCCAGCTGGGGGAGAATTCCGTCATTTCCCTAATATCCTTATTGCCATTGGCCTGACATATTAATATTAAAAATATATGGGCACAGATCAAGGTTTTTTTTTTTTTTTCTCAAACACTTCTGTTTTTATTGCTGATAACAGGCAGGAGGTGAAGGCAGACACAATATAATTTGAAAAGCATAACCCTGATTAGGCGCTGATTGGAATGCTGTTATACCTTACATTTAAAACCTTTTTATTATTAGAGCTAGCTGTCAAAACCAGGTTCTGAATCACGTCTGAAATAGATGCAAGGGCATGTGACGTCTCGCTACTTCCGTGCAAATAAATTTATAGTTCAAAGTGCCATTTTCTTTGGATGTGTCCTTAAGTATCAGACAACTGTCATGTGCATTGCTGAGGTGTTTGTAAAGATGTGTCGTCGTGCTTTAATTTGTTCTCTCTTAATGGACACTCGTCTTCATTCTCAGCTACTGTTCATTTCAATGTGTTGTTAGGCATTGACATGGTAAAGAAAAACATGATAGATCCATCATAAGATCATAAATGGACACCATTTGTGAAGACGAAGGCTGGAGAAAGCCATTACCTTTAACTGTAGGAAACAAGGGCAAGAATGGGGGAGTTAATACATTACATATTCATTCAATGTCAGTATGATCAGGAATCACTTCAAGCCTCTTTGATGAGGAATTGGCTTCCAAAGACCTGCTTGCCTGGTTCAAACCCTGACTCCTCTCAGTCAGTCTCGAGCAAGTTCACTTATCACTTGGCGTCTTTAGAAAGGAGCAGATTCCAGCTCAGTGTTCTTCAGAAGAGTAACAGACCACACTCAGGAAGATTCCAGAAGAGTGGTGAGAATTGACTACTCAGTCACATTAGCTATCATTTTGGTTTTTAGTTCTGTTTAGCAGTGACGTTAAATGGTTTCTAATGTCTCCAAAAACAGTTCTCATGACATGAACCACCCTAGCTTCTCTAGCCAGTCTCTGAAACAGCTTTACCATTTAGAAAACTTCTTTACTATTTGTGTATCCACACCTCTGTTTCACAAAGAACCAAGTGATGCTGTTTCTGCCTGCCTTACTGAAAAAAGGAAAGAATGAAACAAACAAACAAACACAAACCCATGTTTTTAAATGTCTTCCTTAGGCAGGTTGCCAAGGCTACTCAATATCTACCACACAGATGGAAAATTTCTACCACTGAAACCTGTGCAGCCCAACCTTAATGGACTTGGTCTATGAACTGGATTGCATTTAACAGTAATGCTTGAGTAATGGGGTGGAGATGGTTCCAGTTTTGCCTTGATTTGAACTGAACGAAAACTCTTTGTCACCACTCATTTGTATCTGTGTGACTTAGGCACATGTCAACTCTGTGAGCTTCAAACTTATTGTTTGTCAAGTAGGGGTGGCGTTTCCCCTCTTTGAAGGATTCCCAGGAAGGTGGATGAATCCATGAGCAGAGAGATAGGAGAGCATCTTCTGAGAGCTGTGACTATGTTTCACATGCTTGTCATCATTTGAGGTGAAAGACTCTTCCAAAGTTTTGGAGAAATAGTACAACTATTAACTTTTGCTTCAGTGATGATGCGACATGTAAGACATAAGCTTGAAGGAAATATTGACCTTTAAATGCAGTCATTGGAGGAACAATACGAAAGTCCAGGGAAATCTGTAGGATGGACGTTTGCCTATAACAAGATTCTGTACCTGTTCTAAGTCTCACTCAACATAAGAAAGCAACATTTCAGAACTGGTGAGTGATGTCACACACTAACACTTAGTTAGAATAACCACAGTTAAACCTCCTATCCAGTTCAATTGTCATAGGTAGACCTATGAGCCTGGGTTTAAGTGACCTAGTAGTAGAAGAACTTGAATAAGAACATCTATCTTACAGAGGACAGGCTGAGAGGAAGACATACAACTCCACCCACCCCCTCAAAAATAAGTTCAGCAGAGTAGGTACAGACCAATTTGCAGGAAAGACAGCAGGAAGTATAGGCTATTGGGGTCCCTGATCAAGACGCTGTATCATGTGACCCAGTTCAGATCTGTCGATCTCTTCCCATTCTGTGTTGAATGATGGACAGACTATACTGGTCCCCCAACCAAGGAAATAAGATGTACCAGAGATGCATAACTGATCAATCTGGAAAGAATCAGAGAGCCTGGAGGGCCCAGCTTTATGAGGGACATTTATGTTACTCCCCCTCTTCACAAGGCTCGGGGATCATTGCTGAATTGGGAGTGAAAAGATTTTAAGAGGCTGGGGTAGTAGCCATCTGCAGTGACATAGTATTTGGCAGTATGAAAGGCTTTTTGCACATATGAATTCCTGGTGGCTGTGACTACACCATCAAGATCTACATAAAATCAAATCAGCCAAAACCCAGCCTGGGAGAGGGGGGAGTTTATGAAGCCCTACTCTTAGCTGAGGATCTGTTGGTAACCGATGGTTTCTGGGTTTTCTTTTGGAATGTATTTTTGGAGAGTATTTTGGAGAATACTTTTGAAGAACTTTTGCTCAAGTAGATGGTCCTATACCCTGGCGCATAATGCAGCTCTAAACAAAATCAGTAAGTTTGGAGAACAAACTATATAAAGATGGGAGGGGGAAGATTATAGGGAAGTAGGGGAGGAATTGGAGTGGAGGATATAGGGAATGAATTTGATCACATTATGTGAATTGTGACATTCTCAAACATTCAAAAGAACTGAAAAAAAATTGGTTAAACTGAACACAAGCTTAACATAAAAACTGAAAATATAAACCAGCTTGAACGGATTACTGACTGCAATCTAGGTAATTTGTTTAGTTTTAGGATTTCTTGGGGAACCTCTCCAGTTCAGACATTTAGAGTAGCTTGCAAACTCATATTTTAACCTGGAGAAAGTAACCTATATCATGCTTTGCTTTACAAAGTAATCATGGAACCACACCCAAAAGGAATTGTTACCTGGAGGTAGGAATTTTTCTTGTGACAATGATGCTTTATTCTGCTTCTAGGCTAATTGTTTCCTAAAGATAATTTTAATTATTTTTTTCTAGCTTAAGCTAAAATATTGATAGAAATTGCATTTTGGTGCTTAATTTTATCATCATATTGCTGAGCAAAATTCATTTGCATGTGTGAATGTACTGCTCAAGGAAACAGATGTATTTTATATCATCATACATATGTGTACATTAGCTTATTTTTAAAAGTATGTGTGCGAGTGTTATGTCTACATGTATGTATGTATACCACATGGGTACTGGTACCTGAAGAGGCCCAAAGATGGCATCATTGGAGCTTTTAGAACTGGAGGGGCAGATGGTTGTGTGTAGGCAGATGGCTGCTAGAAATCTTGCCTGCATCCTCTGCAACATCAGCAGTTGTTCTTAACTTCGGAGCTATTTCTCCAGCCCTTCAAGTTACTTTAAAAACATCATCATCTGTAAAGGATTTTAAAACTCTCTTATTCAAATGTCAAGAGTAGCAGTGAAAGAAAAAACCCAAGATGTCAACCAAACACTGCAAACAATCTATAGCCATAGTTTAGGAAAGTGAAAGTGGGATTATTAACCAAACACATGTGCCATGAATCTTGCAAGACTGTATATATATATATATATTTGTCAATTTCAAGAAGCAAGTATTATTATCCTTGGTTCAGAGATGAGGAATCACTGTCTCTTGGAGGTCACTCTTCTGATCTAGCTTATGTGTGGCAGAACCAAACTTTGAGTTCAAACAGGTTTAACCCTAATGTCTGTAGTCACCCCACGATATTCCACTACAGATTAATAAAGCAAAACAGTTGGCTAAGGAGAGGGAAAACTGCAAAACATACTGATTTACCCTCAACCATGGCCAAAGAAAGCAAGTAAGAAATGATCTATTTATGTATGTATCTACCTGTTTAGATATTTATGAACATGGGGAGAACTACATAGTATGTATTATATAATACAAATGTATCCTTTGGGATATCTATTTAGGTTCTCTACCTCCATCCACTGTGGCTTTCTTTATTGACTTGTGTTTATCATCTTTTTATTCTATATCAGATTTCTGGCTCAAGCTATATGCATGGAGTTACATGATGTTAAGCAATTTGCTACCTTTGCAGAATTTTACCTTACTTTGATGTAAAAGGTGGACTCTAGGCTAGATCATATTTGCTGGCCTTTCATCTCAGTCCTCGATAGGTTTCCCATGATAGCACAAAGTTTTGGCCTGGGAATGTGTGCTCCTGGCTCCCTGAGACTCTCACTACATTCTAACACATGAGCCCCGAGAGTAAAGAATAGTGTGTCTTAGCAATGTGCACAGTTTCATGCTATAGCCATCACTAATTATGTCTAGTCAAGACATAATCTGAAATGTAAATATATCTATAAAGTCTTCATTTGTGTGTATGAAGTAAGGACTCAAAGCTACTGATCTTCCTCAGAACAGATCTGTGTAAATCTGGGGAAAGACTAATGGCTGTTTTGGACCTGAAAATAATCTGAGCCTGATACCATACCACATCATAGTGGTTCCTTGTATACAGCACCTAATCAGGCCCAAGCAGACTCCTCCAGTCTCCCCCTGTACAGCTTCTTTCCCTACCAAAACCTTTCACATCATCAGAAAGATCTTCACCATGAGGAATTTCTCCAGAGTTCATGGCTTGAGCCCCAGTGATTATCAGAATCTGGAAAACAATAATGGCATGGTCGAGGCATCGTTTATTTTTTTCAAAGTCACATGAGAACTACATATTTACTCCTTTAAATGCAACCTTCTACGCTCGTCATTGATTCATGTTTCATTGGTCTATCCTACATTAAAACAGTAAATAGACTTGTGGTACTGGGATCCACATTCCACATGTCAATGGCTTTAGATTTTATGTGAACGCATATTGTTTCTCTGCCCAACTACAGCCAGTGTCTATAGCTGATGCAAAATAGGCCATAATCGTCAGCATGTTTACAGGAGCCTTGCTGACACTGATGAGGCTGAATAGGCCTTCTTGTTGACTAACCATTCCGCTATACTAACTTCCAAGAGCTTTGGAACACGGATTTTAGTCAAGCAAGCAGATATTTAGCACTATAGAACATTTGCATGACCAAGCCTCATATGTAAAGAAGAGTTGTGAGAGGGAACATAACTCAGTTAAAATATGTAGATTTAATGCCCTAAGCATGGGTGTGGAGTAATTTGAAGGCACCATAAACTGTAGACATTAGCCTCCTATTTGCTTGTCTAAGGTTTTATATTCAAGTATTAAATATTTGGGCAAGCAGTAATGTATTAGGATGGGCAAGTTTTGTCTGCCTTTCTCTGTTCTACTTTTCTTATATTAACAATTTTAAAAATAATTACTCAGACTTTCTCCTGATTGAGATTCTATTTCTCTACCAAGAAGCTTTATCATGCAGCATTTTACTTCCTCAAAGAGTTACTCACAGGGTCATTGAACTGTGTAAGCAATATTTCAGAATAATGGGCAAAGCAGGAATGGGGATGGAAGGGGAATGACTTACCCAATCAGTCAAGAAATATCGTACTTCTACTGATTTTCAGTGGGCAGAGTTAAGGCTTCCTAAATAATCTTTAGACCCATAGTGACAAAGCCAAAGACCATGTGACAGAAGGTGCCATGGTGGACTCAGTTCAACTGAAATTCTGTCTATTCATCTCCCACTGGATCTTGCTGCTCAGAGCTGTTTGATGGTGTATTGATGTCTCCCATGTTCTGTTTTTCTTCTCGTATCCCAACTCATTAGCTGTTATCATTGTATCCTCAGAGAGCAGCAGGCTGGGATCTCCAGCTTAATTTAGGATTCCCCCTGGAAACCCACTACAGGGGCTTCCATCCCACTTATTTATGTATTTATTTATGTCTTTCTTTCTTTCTTTCTTTCTTTCTTTCTTTCTTTCTTTCTTTCTTTCTTTCTTTCTTTCTTTCTTTCCTTACTTACTACTTGGCAGGTGTCAATATGACCATTATGTGGCTGTCAGAATTATGCCATTGGCAAATGTATACCATAATATATGTCATGAGGTATCTGGAACGACAGATTTCTGTGTGTAGACACAATCGCTGTGAAATATCTTCAAGATTGCTATATGGCCTAGCTTGCTAATTTGAAACACATGTCCAGTCATTTTTGTTTTATAATGCATCTCTGACTTCATCAATACAGGAAAGGCACCATTCTTTCTTCAAAGTGTATCTCATAGATTTTTTTTCACCTGTAGTTTGCACTACTTTCAAAAAGGCTCACAGGTATCTACAGTAAAGTAATAGAGATAGACCAAAATTTAAGGGAAAGAAGTCAAGTCGAAAACAAGAGATAAGGGGTAGATTATATGGTACATTAGAGAGCTTGTGTCTTCAATATAATGTGAATAATTGCTACCAGACACTAGCTGGTCCCATTGATCTCTTAGTTGTTTAAGGACCACTTCTCTGGTGTCAGTCATTCCTACCCATGACCTGGGTACAGAGATTGGGAAGCACGTCTCCTTTCCAAGACCTCAGCATATTTTTGTGAGTGTAGACATCGCCAAGCGATGTGAACAAGGAGGTGGAATTCATCCCACTTCCTCTGCTGTATGTAAAATCTTACCAGAACATAAGCTCTTCATGTTTCTACACGCTGTCTGCAGCTGGTTGCTTTCCAATTCCAGCAGAGAAGTTAGCCCCAGGCTTTGCATGGTCTTCAAAGTCCAAGATACTTATAGTCTGGCCAAGTACAGAATAAAAATATTTCTCACCTTTGTGCTAGAGGAAGATTTGGAAAATGTATCATTAAAATTATCAAATGAGTGCTCATTTTAGTTGTCTTGGGAGAGATAACTCACTGAAGTCATTATCTTGTTATCAAGAACTTCATGTACTTGCATTGTTATCAAAGTTACTGTATGTTCCAGTCACTGGAGAAAATGAAGGAAACAAGATGCAAGACTAGTGAGTTTTGTTTAAGAGGACAGAGAATAAAATAATGAGAAAAACATATGATATTTTCAAGGAAATAGCTGTTCTAAGTGCCACAGTAGGAAACAGAGGCATATACAAGTCTCATTAGGAAAGGAAAAGGTGAGGTTCATCATAGCTTGAAGCTTAAAGCATGTGTGTAAGGGAAAACAGGGATACCTTCTTCCTGAATCTGACCTACTTTCAGCTCAGCAGAGGTGTAGAAGGTGAACTTGGCCCTCTTCCATAGCTCTGCAAATGGTATAAGATGACCCATTCATTGCTCCCACAGGAAAAAGTGGCCACAACAGATTCTCAACTGACAAACACAAGGAGCTCATCATGAAGGCAGTGGCTTTAGGTTGCAACGTCATTTGGTCAGGGGCCTCCTGCTCACTTTTAAAGGTATGTGTAACATCTTGGAGGATAGAGGACAAAGAGGATGCATTTGTAGTTCTTACCTGAGCTATACTGGTATAAAATTAAAGAAGCAAATGAATGTGGAAGTGTGACTGACATTAAAAGGAGTTTTCGTATCTCATAAACTTTGAAATTTGGGGGTTTGCTCTTTATCTTCTCTAAAGAAGGTAATTGTTCACAGAATCGCTTTTGTAAAAATCTAGGATTTCAGTTGGAGCTCTGCATTTCTGCTCTGGACCTTTTGACTTCCATATTCAGTTTATTTAAAATGTGTGAAATATGCAGAATCACTTTCCCAATTTAATTAAGGAGGGAGAAAAGTTTCAATTCAGGCAGTATACATTCAATGTCATGGGCACAGTTTTGCTTAACAAAATTCACCATTGAAGTGGATATTTTTTTTCCCCTAATGTGATGATCTTTTAAAGTAAAAACTCTTTTTTTTTTTTTTAAAGGTGCCTGTTGTAAAACTCATTTTGCCAACTTAATGAATCAAGAGTTGAATAATAACTCCGAGTGAATATACTGCTACTGGACTTAGTGGAGTATTTTTTTTTTTTTTTTTTGAGCACCCACCGTATATATTACCTTCATTGTTAGCTGCTAAAAGAGATAGAAGTGTAAAAAAAAAAAATAAGTCATTTCCCTAGGATCTTTCAAAGTGTTCAAGAATACCAGGCTGATGGAAATAAATACAAGAAGTCAACAATTTCTAACTTATTTACTACCTACTGGCTTCTCAGTAAAATTCGAGAAGAGTGGTGATTGAGTTGAAATTAAACAGTAGGTAATATTAAGAACGGACCCAAGATTGAGCACTGTAAAATGAAAAACAGGCATGCATCAATGATGATCAATAATAGTTCATTTCATCCCCTAGTATAAAAAATGTGGGTTAAAGATTTTAGAAACAAATAAAAAGTAAATATGATTTTTTCTAAAAGAATGTTTAGTTTCTGAAGGTAATTGTGATGCATTGTAGAGAGCAAAGTGCTGGCCATCCTTCATTCTTTCAGACTTTTTTTAGTCTCATGGAAATACATGTCAAAAGAGGACATGACAAATAGGCTTTTGTCTTTTTAGTACACTAAGATAATTCTAGGCGATGTGTGCTCGGTCTTCAGAAGGCGAAGCTTTGTAGTGGGTTTGTTTTATTCATTTCTGTGTGTTCTGTCCTGGGGCAGGGTAGGTACACAACAAAAATGATTGAGTAAACCCAGGCAGAAGAGAGTGTAAGAACACTACAAAGTCAAGGCTGCAGGATAGCAGACAGCCAGTCCCTCACTATAGAGGAAAATACTATTCCTTCCAGTAAACATAACTTTTAAAACACAGAGTTTGGAGAAAATAGCAGTAGTCCCACTCAAAACAACAAGATTATGGACCCACGAATGTAAACTGTATGTTTGAAAGATTTTTTTTATTGTTATTTTATATGACTTGGTGCTTTTACTGTATGCATGTCTGTGGAAGGGTATCAAATGCCGTGCACCTAGAAACACGACGGTTGTTAGCTGCCATGCAGGTGCTAGGAATTGAACCTGAGTCGTCTTTAAGAGCAGTCACTGTTCTTAACTCCTGAGCCATCTCTCCAGTCCCCAAATTATGTTTTTATTAAATGCTTAATAAAGAGGTCTATGCTTTTGTGATGCAACAGTTATATTTAAATATATATTTCCATGAATTTCTCTATTTTGATGAAAATTTCTTTTATGAAATCCTGCCCTTCCCCCCAAGATGCAACTTCTTTAAATGTGGAAAATTAAAGATAATGAGTATGTTTGTTTTGAATTTTATTCATTAGAAATATCCCTGCATAAATAAGCGTTAAATGTAAGCCTTAATTTTCAAAAATGTAGGCTGTCTGCATTGCTTAGCTATAGCCATGACTACATTTATTTAAGGAAAATGATGAAGTGAAGTGGAAAACTGTAGGGTTGAAAAACCATTTGCAAGGGGCAGAAGGGGAAACAAAGCCTACATCTGGATCTGTGTAAGGCAAAGAATGGAGGGCGTTCAGTTCTGGTGCCCCCCACACCTATCTATCTCCTGAGGACTGAGTGGGCGTGTGTTTACCATTTGCTCCTAGTTATGTTCCAAAGACGAAAGCACCCGCACATAGCAACTACTGCTAATGAGAGAAAAACAACAACAACAACAACAACAACAACAAAAAAAAAAACGACCAGAGAAACTTTTAGATAACTATCATAATCTTATGACTCCATTTTGGAAAAATGCATTTCTCTATATTATCATATGAAGTTTTTTCAATCATGTAAGGGGAAAATATGTTAGTCTGCTTTGGAGGCAAGATAAGTAAAATAAATGGTAAAATGTAGTCAATGATTCAAAAATATTTTTGTAAATTTTACCTACTTGTGCTTTAGATGATGTATTTTTTTTTTTTTTTTTGGAAGAGATTGATGAATGTCTTGGTAGAGAGCTCAAATGTGTCAAAATCAAGGATTTCTATCCCACGAAAAGAAGTATACCAAACAGTTTTCGTTCCTACCCACTGGATGCAGTGAGCACCCCAGGCTACAGACATCCTGCTGAAATGTTTCAATCCAAGGACCTGTTTTTCTACCTGAGTACTAGTTTATTAAAATATGAGGATATCCATTCAGCATATTCAATTGATTTACAAAAAAATTAACACTTGCTCCAATTAAGCCCATGGCAACTCCAAAAACTTCATTTCAATGCTCTAAGTTTCCAATGAAGTTTTCTGGATATTTTCTTTCCTTCTCAAATGAAGTATAATGTGAGCCAAACAAGGAAGCTCCCATGAGCTTCTCCCACAGATATTAGCTAGTGGAAACAGCTACCTGACCATTTTGGAGATTCGCACATAATGAAGATGTTACTTAAAATGTATGTGCATTTGGGATTTGCAAAGAAAAGTAATATGTAGCAATGATATCTTTGATCATGGAAAGAACTCAGACATATAGGCACTATGTCCAAGGTGGTTATAATCAGCCATTTTCTATTCCCAGTGCACAAATCATTTCATGCCTTCTACAACTCAAGCCCTGTTGTTGGGCTTCAAAAGCAATTTCAGCAGCAAAATAAGGTGCTTTTCTTCAATTTTCAAGCCATTTGTATGAGGTTAGTGTTGTTTACCCACCTGGTACACTGATATTTACATACCCCTTTAAAGAAAATTGGTAGGTATGATTTATGGAGTACTGTAAGAGCACAATTTTCCATGTAGTGCACCTAATCTGAAAGGGCACATGCAAAGGTCACTCTGGCCATACAAATACCAAGTCTTCTCTTTGGAATAAGTTAGGATATTCATTTTTCTTGGAAAATGTCAGCAGTACCCTACTCCAGGGGTTAGTTTATGCAGATAAATGCGTAAGCCTTTAATCTTAGAGCAGAAATACTCTACACAAATGTAAAAGCACTCCATCGATCACTGTTAAGACCTGTAATTTGTTTTTATTTAAATCTCAAGCCAGGGTGGAGTGGGCAACAGGACCGTTAACGTGGTAGCTCACATATAAGCTGAGATCAAGGCACATAAACACATTTAGACTCTCAACCCAGGTGGCTGGCCTGCGGGGCAGCTGGAGCACACAGGACCCCTCATCTGCTCTTCATGCTGCTTCTGCGCTTGCTCCTTTTGCAGCTAGAGGCTCAGCCTGGTGCATGCGAAATCACCCAGTAAGATTCCTTTCCCACAGGCATTTTCTCTGGCCGTGGAAACCCACTTGTCAAAATCCCACTGAATTAAACGTTATTACTTATCATTAACTTAAGGGCTCCCATCAAAGAGGAAGATCTAAGAAATATGTCCATTGTGAATTTATGTATTTTCTCCATGGACGAAGGAGGTACCTGCTTTTTCTGTAATGAAGCATCTGCAATCTTAAGATGGACATTTTTAACTGACAGGAACAATGGCATGTGGACACTTGTGTGTAATACATAGTGGCACTTTATACACACTGCCCCCCCTTTTTTTTCATGCTCTATAAAATTCACTCGTGAAACTCAAAATTCACCCCAAATTATGATTAACTGAAAACACACAAAGATACCAAACTCAGGAGACATTCATGAAAGGCAAAACATAGTCATAAAATATTGGTCATTAATTCTACAATGTGGGTTGCAAATGGACTGCAAAGAGGTATGACTGTCTGTTTCCTCAGATGAAGTCTTACAAATAAAAATTGGTGTTTATGGGAGATGTCCAGATAGAAGTATACAATCCCTTGAGTTTGACCAAAAAGTTCACATTATTTGTGCTGTCTTAATATTATCAAAGTAAAAAAAAGTTATAACAAGACATACAATATATCTCCCTTAGAAGATACAGACAGCAACATGGGACATAATATATGATACTTGAAGTGTATGTGTGTGTGTGTGTGTGTGTGTGTGTGTATGTGCATGTGTGAATATATTTGTGTATATATGTGTGTGCACTTTGTATATGTATGCATGGTATGTCTATGTGGACATGTGTGTGTGTGTGTGTGTGTGTGTGTGTGTGTGTGTCTTTTTGCTCCCCACTTTGGCTTTAGAGATTTAAATGAGGCCAGCCATTTGTGCATATATGTAGTATTAATTCTTCTAAGCTGCCTTAAATGTTTAATTTTAAATATCATTATTTTAAAGTACCACTGCTATGTTTAGAAACATAAGAAAACAATCAAGTGCCCATAGTAAAGAATCCCTCATTCCTATATGACAAGATGTCATTCGAGATGTTTGGTATGGGCATTGCCCTGAACCCAGAGAATACAATGCATTTTAGAACTGCTTCCTCCCCAATTGTGAGCCTCAACACCTAGTAAGCCACTGAATCTTACATTCACAAACTTCTTTGCCTTCCATTTCTAAATTTGCTCCTAATTACATCTTCAATTACTGGTGACTGCTTCCCTCCTGTTGCTCAGGCCAAGTGTCTGAGAGTCTTCCTCAATTTCACTTTTAGTTAGAAAACCAAGTCTATTGTTATTAATGTGTGTGGGGGAAGGGGGTGTATGTTCATGACGTAATACACATGTGGAGGTCAGAGGACAGCTCTGTAGAGTCGGTCTTCCCTTTCTGCTTTCACGTTGGTTCCAGGGACAGACCATGAGCCCTCAAGTTTGCATTTCTGGGTGGCAAGCACCTGTGTTTGTTGAGCCATCTTGTTGGGTATTGTTTCCTTCAGACACCCATACTCTATGCACCCATGGGTCTGTAAATCTTCTGGGTTTGGAATCCATGCGGACACATTTTTTTGCTGTCATTATGGCGGTCAGCTTGGTGCAAGTTCCTCCTAATGTGACTGAAAAACTTCTAGTTTCTTTGTGTTAGGACTGTAGGATTAAGCTTTCCACACTTACAAATTCAATGCAAGTGTTTCACCATTTGGCTTAAAATGTTTCAGTTGCTTCCACATTTTCTACTAGGCCCAACATTTGAGACCTCTTTGCTCTCTCCTCACCCAACCCCCACCTCACACCAGCCTCCCATTCTTTCTCTTCCACCCTTGTTCACTCTTCTTCAGTCACTTCATCTCCTAGAGTGACACAGGACTCAGACTGACTGTTCCTTTGCCCAGCTGGACTCCTCACATGCTGGATGGCTCTCCTCATGCAGACCCCTCTCCATTTCCATCACACGCCCTTTGGCCTCTGTGCTGTGTCGGTTTCCTATCACTCTTCTCTGGTGCTTTTATTCCCACGGCACTTCCCCCACCATCTGACATGGCGTATGTCTGACTTACTGTATTGTTTACTGCCCGACTCCCCTAGTGTAAGACAGAAATCCCTGAGAGCCAGGGTTGCTGCCTATTTTGTTTACTGCTTCATCCTTCATTCCTAGAAACATGTTTAGCATGGATAGACCTTCAAATATAAATATTTGGCACTTGAGTTGACAAATGCTTTTAGCTACTGTTTGATATGCGAACAATCCTATAGCTCTATTCTTTTACTTAGTTTGTCCAAGAATGTATATGCTTTAGGCCTCACACAACTGCTTCTGCAAATTAATATTTCTTCAATGAAACTTAAGAATCATGAAGGAGATTGGAGAACAGAAGTAACCCCCTATCTGGTCAGATTGAGTTTGGTAAGTCATGATGGATTGAATTAAGGGCTTGACCTTGAGTGAGAAAGGACCATAAGGGATGAGATCCTTTAAAAGGAAGTTTCAGTTCAAATTTCATCACCTTTACTTACACATTGTGTGGTCTTCAATACACTGTGGGCTTTAAGATCTTCTTTCTCATTGGTGAAATGAAGCTGTGTGATAATCTCCACTCACAGACTTGTAGTGTAGATGACATGCCAGGATGTCATTCTGCATCTACCACAGTTACCACTGAAATCATATGGAGACCACATGGTTTCTTGCATGATATTTACCTTGGACACCCAAGCTACAGGCAACAGACCCATAATGTCCACAGATGCATCTGAATCCCCTGGCCTGACTCTAAACATAGCCTTCACCCAGAGTCATCCTCATTTAGGGTAATAATAAAATTGCAGACATCACATACATATGTATCATTTTAGGTACTGAAATTCAAAGTGAAAGATAAGTAAGGATTTTGTTTGCCTGCTTCAGCCCATCATAAATCCATGGTGAATATCACTCATTGCTTATGCACAGCCTCTATGCTGTGAATGGTTTGCACATGATACATAGTTACAAATCAGAGAACGAATAATATTTTGGGCATATAAAATTGGATGAGATAGAAATTCCAATGTCCACTGATAAACTTCTTCCAGACTCTAGCCACTTTGAGCCACTCATATTTACTCTATGGCTACATTTGTGCTACAGTATTGGAACTAAATAGTTAGGGCAGAGAAGTCCTAGTTCACAAAGAGCAAATAAAATAAAATAAAATAGTAAATAAATGAATAAAAAATCTTACTCCATAAAAGAAAATGTTGGTTGACTTCTGGTCTATGAAACTAGGACTCCAACTTACTAGTTGCTAAAGTTTATTTTGTTCAATTGTATGAATAGAAAAAGAACTGATAAGATCAAGCTCCCTCCCCCAGGATGAACATGTTACAGTATCACAGCTGTGTAAACTGCACCTCTATCAAGACAGAGAAGCTGCAGCAAAAACATGGATCTTGATACTTCTTTCCCTTCATCTCCTGAGAAACATGAGAGGAAACATTGTATATCTCCTGAAAAAGAGGACCACTGGGCTGACTAGGTGACTCAGCAGGTAAAGGCAGTTGCCACCAAGCCCAGCGATCTGAGTCTAGCTTCCAAGTTGCACACAGTAGAAGGAGAGATCGGACTCTCACAAACTGTCCTATGACCCTCAAAGGCACATTCCTCATAAGCTTACTTGACTGAATAATTAAAATGTAACAATAAAAAGGGGAAAGGTCCTAGTGAACTTGATGGCTTGCTTTATTCTGTCTCTAACTGGGGCTCTGGGTCCCCTATGGAAACAGAATTTAGACTCAAATGCAAATTCTTTGCTAAAATTCATCATGGAGTTGGTTTTGCTCTTCAGAATTGTGGAGGGATGTGGATGTCTGCTACATTTATGGAAAGTGGGTTTCCCTTGTTCTGACTTAGTGTTTCTTCTTTTTCCTTCCAGTACCCCTACTGATTCAAAGTTAGGATTTTTCTTGCCTTCTTTTTCCAAAGCACCCTCCTACGATAATTTACAAAACTAGAAGAGTGCTTTTGTTTGTGAGAAAAGAGTGGCAAAGAGAGAGTGCTGAAGGAGTGCTTTGGGAAGGCATTGGGGAGTGTCAGCATACACTGACTTCATAACCCTTATTCTGCAACCCTCTCTTTCCTTCCCATTGGGAGAAATGACAATAGACACAGCCATTGGGCCAACGCTGCAACATACACCCCAGCTCTTGATCGGGTGACCAAACCATACCTGATAATTCACAAAGCTTACTGGCTTCTATTATGATCTCCCTACCATCCCAGCAACTTACCAGACTTACATTTCCAGATCACCCTGAAAAGGACCCTTGCTGAACAATGACAGCCATTTCACTGTGCTTCTAGTTTAATTGATGTATAAGGAACAGGCTTTTATTCCTCCACATGGCTGTATAAATTACATGGACTTGAATGCAATGTTTCTCCTTATTTCTACTTTTTAAAAATCTGCTTGTTGTCAGTTTTACCTTTGTATATTAAAAATTTGTAGAACTGTAGATTGTTTCCTAATACCTCACACAAAATCACCCTGTTCTATACCCGTGTTCTGATGATGTCTGTCAGTCATTGGTGATCATGAACACTGTCATTGTCTGTGTTGGGGAGTGTATGATGAGGGAAGCCATTGAAATCCAGGTGGTAGGTTTTTCTGGTGTTTCTCTGTAGCTGATTGAAATTACTGGAGCAAGTGATCTAGTTCTTGTTAAGGGTTGCCAGGCCAGAGAGATGCTAAGCAACCAGGTAGGTGACTATTAGGTGGGGTCTCCAGCTGACAGCACTCACCCTAGCCCCTCTCATCTTTGAACTTGACATTGTGAAATAGAGAGGGCTGTGTCCAGCTCTCCAGCCTTCTGAGAGCTTCCAATGTTGCCACCAGCCTGGTTGTTAGTACCTTCTTCTATAACAGTGAGAAGCATATAAGTTTTAAGAGAAAAGTGGCTAGCTCCTAGCCAGGAAGCCTTTTCCTTTCTTTTCTTTTCTTTTCTTTTCTTTTCTTTTCTTTTCTTTTCTTTTCTTTTCTTTTCTTTTCTTTTCTTTTCCTTTTCCTTTTCCATTTCCATTTTTTATTCTGGCTCTAACACTTACTGGCTTTGTGACTTTAGGCAAGTTATAGAGCCTCTCTGGGTCTCAGTTTCCGGGATTATAAAAAGGGATGATGATCATGCTTACTTTATGGGTCTGCGGTGTAGACTAAATAAGGTAAGTCATACTAACAGCCATGAGGAACCATAGACTTTAGCTTGGAGGATATGCTTAATAATTGTCAGGTTTTGTTCTTGCTGCTATGAGGATAAAGACAGCTCAGTATTTGGGTTCCAGGGCAAAGCGGTGCCATTTTTTTCTCACATGTGACCACTTTTGAACTTAGAGTCCTTAAAATCACAGGAAATAAAATCTGATCTAACAATGACAGTCATACTGACTTAAGTGGGTGAAGTCGATTGCAAACATGTGACTTGTCAACAAGCTTGTTCCCAAGGTTAGATGTCCTAAGTCTTCAAGATTGACCCATGGAATTTTAGCACTCAGGCCAGCCGCAGTATCTGATACACAAGCATCCAGTCCAGTCTTGTGGGCAGTTCTAGATGTTTATAAAGGGCATCTGCCTATCTAGGAGGGACTACGAGTCATTGGCTGGGAGAGCAAGGAGACTTATGTGATATGTCTTGTACACAAGGGAGGTAGTGAGACTGTCCTCTGTGGGGTTAGGGACATGAAGCAAAAAGTCAGAAAGGAAGGATATTGATTTGCGGTGTGTGGCTTTAGAACCGCTAGACCTGATCAGGAAAGATTTCCAAGAGAAAACTGGAAGCTCAAATTTTGAATTATTACTTGAACCAATGAGCTTGCCTCAGTAAAATTTCCCTCACTGCAAGAAGGCAGTTCTACTTATTGGAAAGGTTGCCTTTCTGGGAGGTCTTTAAAGAGAATCTTCATAATGGGAGAGTTGGAACGACTCCCTAATCTGAATACTCAGATATATTTTCCTTAGGCAGGGGTAGGATTATCCATGTGAGCTCAGCACGTTAAGCCTTTCTCCACTTTCTGGAGCGTCTGCATTTACTCACTGGTTCTGAAAATATAATCTTATATGTAAGCCCTATTATGAAGCAGCTACCCCACTGGGAGGGGGTATGGTATGAGAGGTGTTAAAAAATTCATATCCTCCCATCTAAGAAAGAAAGAGAGAGAGAGAAAAAAAAACTCTTGTGTTTTTGAAAAGCAAAATGGGGGTGGGGGGGAAATCATACTGAAATTCCAGTCATTGAAAGTATGGTGTGACAGCTACTTCACACTGTTGCCACACAGCCACCCAGAGCAGTGGAAACTGGATGAGATTTCAAGCAAGCGGTTAGTGTGCCACCGAAGCGTGACCAATGCCTCAGCTAAAACAAGCAACCACGCGGCTGAGCATGTTAACATCATTTTCTATCATTTCTATTTGATGTGGAATGGATGGAAAATCTGGGATGCCAGCCATGATGTAGATTTTCAAAATTGATTAGCATTTCTTTTTGGAGGGGGAAGGCACTGGATACCATTTCTGTAGCATTTCAATGCTGAGTTAAAATTGATTAGTATTGTTGGAAAAGTGTGTACCAATCTGAGGTGTGCCAAGCGCGGACCCACGATAAGATAAAGGCTTGGGATGGCCTATTAGATCCCTGGCACCAGGGCCACTCTAGTGAGCGAGATCTTGCAGGAGAGGGTGTAAATGGCTCGGTACAGTTGTAGATTAGCTGTTAGTACTTGTCCAACACTCAGACTCTACTTGTGACAATGTGTAAAATGGGTTGCATGTCTGTAGGATAAAGGTTGTTCAGTCCTTTGTCATAACATTAATCACCGATAAACTCATTTTAGTTGTTAATGTGAAGTCCCTGTATGAGTTTGGAGAAACTCCTTGCTAGGAATGTTCATGTTCACTTCCTTTAGATTTTGGTGATTCTGGAGTTGGCATGGTAAATGTGTTTACCTTTTTGATAGCAGCTTGGTCACTTCTTGATGCCTTTTTTTTCTTTTAGTTTTCCAGAAGCATCCCCAGTCTGTAGAGCCAGCGTGTCCCTTCTCAGTTATCAAAGACAGACCGAAAGTTAAGTGCAGTCAAGCAGGGTACGTGTCACAAGAACGAGACACTTCAAAGGTCGGTTTCTCTTGCTTGTCAGTAGTTGACATTTAAGCATTTGTTTCAAACAGTGCTGGTAATGTTTTTGTTGTTGTTGTTTTGTTTGTTTTGTTTTGAGATAGTCAAGAATTGTGTTGGTATGCAATTATTTTCATAATGAGATGCTAACATGCAAATATAGTAGTTCCTGTCAGTACTTCGGAGTCCCTTTTGTCAGAACTGCAGGTCTTACAAGAGTTTGATGGATACCGTGTTGCTATTCCGAGTCAGAGATTTCTGGGGTTTAAAGGATCGCCTATGAGGTGACATCTTTAGATGCTAATTAATGAAAGCCTTTGGTGATTGTCAATGTAGAGGCCATTTGGTGTTGCTCTCTTTTTTTCTCTGACAGCTTCACTGAACCAATTGTATCATCAGGATCTGTCCATAGATATAACAACTCTATCTTTAAAAAAATTACTGTGTCATATGGGAAAACATCCTCTATGTTGTCTTATTTTCATCTTTGCCTTGTATGTTTCTGAAATTACACACATACACCAATACATACAGACGTACATACATGTTTCTATATATGTATATCTCTGAGTCTCTCTCACATGTCTCTCTCTCTCTCTCAAATGGGCTGTGTAGGTGATTGCTTGAAGAGTTACATTTTGTGGACTATTCTGTTGGATAATAAATGATTTCTTAAAACTCATGTAGTAATTATGTCCATGGGAGTGCCCCAAGGCAACAACTTTTAGAAATCAAGTGAATGTGACATTGTCACTCTTTGGGGTGGCGGTGGGGCAGACGGTTAGACAGGAAAAATGAATAGGTATTTACACAAGGATGAGAACTATGTACAGGCCCACACAGAGGCAATCAAAAGCCAGGGACAGCATCCGTAGACATCTTTCTTCCTTTGTTAAAGGGGCTTGGGGAGTGGTTGGGACAAGGTTTTGGGGGTGGTGAGAATGGGAAGAGGAGTGGGAACAGTTGTTTCCAATTCCCTCCATGCCGGCAGGCATCTTGGTACCTCAGGAGAGCATAATGTTCTCCTTGGTGAGGCACAGGTAGACAGATGAAGTGAGCCCATGCTTCTGTTAGGCAACTTTTCTCTCTAGTTCTTCCTGGCTCTCAGGACATGGAGATACGCTTGCCAGAAAATCTGATCTAAATAAGAGATATGTGGCTGCCTTGTCACATGTGTGCCAGTAGGTGGCAGAGAGAAGAGAGGCTATGTCTATGCTCAGTGTTGTGACCTATGAGCATATGATTGATTAGTAGCCTAACATTCCCTGAAAGGGGGGGAAAAAGGAGTGTGTCTGCGATGATGATGATCATCAGTTCAGCACAACAGTCACCCAACAGCTCCCATGACCAGAGCCAGGAGCAACCTGGACACTAGAAGAACCCTGCCTGAGACTGAGATCCCTGGGTGGGAATGAGCCCCGGACAGATGACCCTCACACGGAGACACTATGGGTGAAGAGTCTAAGATCACCATCAGATTGGTGCCATGAGACCCAGACTGGGAGCTAGCCTAACACAACCACCAGGCTTGGGGTTAGGGGGTGGGATCAGATCATGCAAGAGATGACTCGTGCCTGGCACCATAATGAACAACAGGAGGAGCAGGGTGTAGCATCCCTCAGATCACTCCTGAGGCAACTCTAGTCACTCAGAGACCCTGGGCACCAATGGGAGGAGCAAATAAGTGGTGGAGAAATAGAAGAGAAAGATAAGAGAAGGATGTGGGCACAATGAAGAGAGGCCAAACTGGGGACAGGAGGGTGGTGAAGAACAGCCTGATGTGAGGAGCCAGTGATGCCACCTGGAACCATGGTGGGGTCCTGGCCTATGGTGCCTCCAGGATCGGCATCTAAGTCTGTGACCCGGTAACCATCAAAGGTCAGGAGGATATCCCTGGTCTGGGCTGCTGCAGGAGATAGCTTGATGTCTGAGGGCTAGGGGGCTGTATGGAACTGGCCTATCTCTTACCTTGCCATCATGGGAGAGCTGGCCCTAATGGAATGAGAGCAAGAGCAGGAGAGCTGTCTCCACCTCTAGCCAGCTGCAGCATGTGGGAGAGCAGCCCATACACGTTGAAGGAGTTGTAGGTGGGCGATCATGGGAGAGCTGGCCCTACCACTAGTCTCTAATGCGGTGGTGCAGTGGCATGGACTAGGCGGAGATACCATCCTCCCCTCTCACTCCTCACAACCTGCGGCAGACCTGAGGCTTGGCTCAGGGGTCACAAGAGCAGGAGAGCTGGCTCTGCCTCTCACCCGCTGCAGCACAGTAGACCTGGTCCTGTAAGTGGGTGTTGTGGGTGAGCCATCCCAGGGCATGAGTGTGGAGAGCCAGTTTGCCTCTCTTCTATTGCATGGTGACTCAGACAAGGGAGAGGTGCCTTTATTCCATTCCTCATCCCTCACCTTCTATGGCAGGCAGAAAAGCTGGCTTCTGGGGTCATGAGAGTTGGAGAGCTGGCCATGTCTCTCATCATCTGCAACACTTGGCAAAGCAGACCCTGCACCTTGCCTGGGCAGCAGGCTAGAACTGATCCTGGTAATGGGCATAGAACCTGCAGGCTATTCAGCTCAGATACTCTCAAGCCCAGGACCAGGGCTTTGAATTGTCCCATCCCAACATCTACTGCATTGATGAACTGTTCGAAAGCATGAAGGGGCCAGCTGAAAGCTATGGGACCTCCATGACACAACACAGGACAACAACAGGATATCTGAGAGGAGACCAAGTGAGGTGCCAGTATTGATAGTGTAGCATAAGCTAGAGGCCATGTACCAGACCAGGACTCATCACAATGAACATTTGAAAGAGAAGAAGTGTGGACAAAGGGGTACACTGTAGGACACACTGTGACATGTTATAGTTTCCACAATGAGATTATTTTCTAAGTTCAGGGGATGTTGCAAGGAAGGAGTGTGGTTATGAAGGGGGGATGATGAGTGGAATTGGGGTGCATGATGTGAAATTCAAAGAACCAAAAAAAGTTTTTAAAACTTGTTATATATCTAGGTCATTAAATTATAAAACATTTGAAAGCCTAACTGGCTTCATCTGTTCAGAAATTCTTAATGCCTAGTCTCAATTTTATCTTACTTTTATTTTCATTCATTCTTTTCCTAGTATTTATGGGTTTTGAAATAGGGAACAGAGTCTCACTGTATACTCAGGATAGAGTTTGAATTGCCTATGTAGACCATGTTGGCCTCAAATAGGGAGCAATCCTCCTGCTTCCACTTCTGTGCCTCTCCAGGGTGGAGCTTGCAAGTAGCACTTTGTCACATGCTTGGCTTTCTTCTTTATTCACATATTTGCATTTAGGATGAGGTCATGCTGTTTAATCAAGGCTAGTCTTGACCTCATGATCCTCTTACCTTCGTCTTTCCAGAGTGCTGGGATTATAGACATTGTACCTCCACACCTGGCCCATTTAAACCTACTCTAATGATGTAGACACTGTAGGTATTTAATAAATAATAGGTAAGCAAATGAATGTCCAAAATACCATTGAATGCTGCTTGTATATCCGAAAAGCATAAAGAAATACCTGAATACAAGTTATTAGAATTTAAGTCACAGAAAATCCAATTAAAGCTAATTTCCCAGTAGGATTTGGTGGCCTAGGCCTCTGATTCTAATACCCATGAGGCTGAGAAAGGAGGCTTGCAAGCGGGAGGCTTTCCTAAGCTACACAGTGAGTTCAAAGCCAGCCTAGGTAATTTAGTGAGACTTAGATTCAAAATAGAAAGATAAAAATGTCTGGGGGTGTAGCTTTGGGTAGAGGACTTCGTTGGCAGATTCAATGCTCTGAGGTCACTCGCCAAGACTCTAGAAAGAAAAATATGAATTTCTCTACCTCCTAAGGAAGGCATGGATTACACAGGTCTCAAAGCTAACTGCTATTAGAGCTGTGCTAATGAACTAGTTTTGGGGGTGAGGGTGGGTATCCTGTAAATTGAAGGCCACGAGGCCAGATCACATACACATCAAATGAGGAAATTAGGGCACAGAAATAGGAATGGAGAGTCAATGAAGGCCATGCACGCTGTCCTTAGTCACTGAAAAAGGAACCTGCGTAGGTGTCACATAGGGGAAAATTAATTTCGTTTTGGATATAATGAAAGGTCAGATTCAAGTCAATGTTTGAACATACAAAAAGATAGATTCCAGATTTCTGGCAGGTTCTCAGTTACAGCAGTTGTAGAATAACTGACTTGTCACAGATTTAGGCGAATAGTTGGGCTGTTTCAATCACTTAACGACAGACAAGGTCCTTATCAATCCTCAGGTGATTTTAGTTCTTTATTTACATACAGTTGAAATGCTTCTTAGGAAAGGGCAAACCAAATGATTTTGCAGGAAACGGTTTCATCAGAGAGGCTACAGAATTTGCCTATCATTCTTAGACAGCTTAGCTTGAAACCAGAGACTATAATACATCCTCCACAATCCGTCCTTGTGTCTAGATTTCAGGCATCACTGGGATGGCTGAAGTTGCTCTTCCTGCACCCTTCTAACTCCATCACCTCCCCAGCATCAACCTTTCAAATGTGCAGCATTGCTGATGCTGACACACACTGCTAACCTTGAGCATCTGGCTTCATCTTAGGGAATTGAGGGTGAGCCATAGGTATCTTTGTGGCCTGTCCTGAGCCCATGGACCTGAATCCTACTGGGCGGGAGACTTGCTCCCTTCCAATGTCAGCTAGAGTGTCATTCCTGCCAAGCTGTCTGGTTTGGTAGTGTGCCAGGCTACTGGAGGAATAGTCAATCAGCTAAATATGGAATGGAGGATAAATGTGCATCTTGCATTCATTACATTTCACAGAAACTTCTTTGTCTGATACTCGGCAACCCAAACCAAGATGGCAGAAAGGACAAAAATTAGCATCAACAGCCTGAGTAGCTGTGAGGATGAGGGTCATTGTATTCTCACGAGAGAGTGGAAGAGTTGGTGATTTTTTTTTTTCTCTTTAAAACGATCTGAGTTTCCCTGTTAATTATGAGCTAGTTTTCACATTCTGGACACACATATCTCTGACTGGTTGTCAGGGATTCTATAGCAATAAATTATACTCTGAAGTCTCTACTTCCATAGAAAATTTCCATTTCAGAAAAAAAAGGAGAGAGAGAAAGAGAGAGATGCCTTCAGACATCGAATGTCAGGGTGATAATTGTGCTTCTCAGGTGGTTAAGAAAGAGATGATCTACAAATAGTAATTAAAAAGTTGTGCCCTGGGGGAATGGGAATGTCAAGCATGGAACTCAAGCATATGACATGCTAGACTTGTGGCCTGACCTTGCTCTTGAGTATTCAGTGTCATAAATTCTAAGTGTATTTATACTTCAATATTTGGAGATGACAATTTGAGGATGCTTTAGATAGGGAAGAGGTAACGCTCCTTCTGATGTGTTAAACTAGCCCTTTGATGACATAGTGTATTCTCATAAATGTTAGGAAGTCATTGTGAAATGAATACTCATGACTCATGCATGCCCTTCTCTGGACTTTACAGGCATATGTCTTGGAGAAGACATAGTTACCTGTGCCCTGACTCTGAATTGTTGAAAGAGGTTCAAAATGCTAGGATTAAAAATATGGTAATCCCTGACCATAGGGAATTCATATGTGTGCATACTCTGTGCACAGAGGATTAGTGATAGCATGTGGGAAGCAGTGTATCCTTGATGACTAGCTCCCACTGCTCTGCTAGACTGACCTGCTAGAGCAGAGTTTGGAAGCAGGTGATGCCTGTTTTATTTTATCCAGATCCCTACTGTAATACATCAGTCGTTTCATTTCTACTATGTATGTAGATGTCTCATTTGTTTAGGGTAATGTTTCCTTTAAATTTTTGAAGTCCCAAACTTTTTGTGTGTTTTGCAGATCAAAAGAAAGCCCAAATTCACAAAATGAGGATAGACTGTGTATGACCATTGACCTTCTGCACACTCCATAAGAAGAGGACGACTGAGTATAGCCCCCTTTCCAAAGAAAGTTGCACTAGTTTGAGAATTGTGTGTGTAGAAAGGGAATGACCAAATAGCAGAAATTGAGCTCCAATACAAACATAGGCGACATGCTCTTGATAGAGAAGCCAGCACCTAAATCAAGCATTAAAGACTGAATAGACAAGACCTCATTCAGTAGAAGAGGGAATAAAATTTTGTGGAGGGGAAACATAAAATTGTGCTTGGGACTTTATAGGTGGCACCTTAGGAAAACTGATAGGTGCCTCATACATAAGATCAAATTTTGACATGTGACTTGTAACAGTTGTCAAGTGATATATGTGACTGGATGATTGGGTGTAGTAAATAGAAGTAACCCCTTCTTTGCCTTTAGAAAGGAGCTTTCCTATAATTAAATGACAGGGTTTTGCAAAGGTAAGCTAAAAGACACGAGGATCTTGCCTCCTGATCATAGAAATCCACTTAGGCGGGCTCGGCTATGTGGAGGAGAAACATGAGTTGTTCCGAGTGCATAGTATTTTGTCTGCTGTGTGGACCCATACGCAGCCATCAGAGCATATCAGAAAATAGCCAAGGATGCAAGGATGGCCACTCACATCAGGGTATACTCTTGTTACTATCACATGGTGCCAGTTAAATAGTGTGAATACACAGATTTTATTGATAACGTCAAGGCTATCGGAATCAGCTGGGTCCCAGTTCTTGGAATTATAATTTGTTGCTGGAGCATGGTGAGATGTAGGGTGATCCACTCAAAGGAAAACCATAATTGGTGCTGGTGTCCAGACAAGGGAGATTTTCAATCCTGGAAAAAACAACTAGTTGCAAAAACAACAAAAATGACTAGGGTAAATTGTTGATGCAACAGCCAATGTTTCAGAAAGAGTGCAAAACTGATCAGAGAGAGGCAACCTAACATCCCTTTCCTAAGAACCACACCTTGTTATGGTTCAGTAGGTCAGAACCTAAAGGATGCCAAGGTGAATGGTAGAGAGGACCATTTTACAGGGAGATCTCCAGGCAAAACCTTGGGTCTTCCTCTTCCTCAGTTCTTCCATGGGATCCTTCTCTTTGGATGCCAGTTGTTCCCTGCACACCCAGACTTTCTGGCTGCAAAATCTTAGTTCATCTAGGCTCCTTCTATGGATACTCCCAACTTCTGGGTTCAATTTCTTCCTAATCTAGTTCCATATTTTGAGTGCAGAGAAAGTTACTGATTTTACACACACACACACACACACATACACAGAGAGAGAGAGAGACAGAGACAGAGACAGAGAGACAGAGACAGAGAGAGAGACAGAGAGAGACAGAGAGAGAGAGAGACAGAGGGGTGAGGTGCTCACGAGAGTGAAAAATCTACAAGACTTGTTTGGAGATAATACACAAGAAGAACATCAACTTCTTGTAGTTTTAGATTTTAGTTTCTGTCTTGCTTAGAGACCAGATCTTTCACTATATTGCAGACCAAACTCTTCAACTTTTCTTCCCCAGGTTGTCTCATGCTGAAATTACGGGTACAACCACACCCAGTTTAAAAAATGATAGTTTCCTGTACATATTTATTCTGCAATTCTCTAGAGAACTATCTGAGCAGTACAGGGAAGTGCCCTCATCTTAAGACCGATCAGGGCACACTTGGGAAATGTAGACAAACGCCTGGACAAGTGGCGAGCTAATGAGGTTGTAGAACGTCCCAGGCCACATCACCACTTACAAATGCTCCAACGTGGTGTTGTACAATATATCTCCCCCAGAAATGTAAATCAGTCAAATAGCTGCCCAGGAAGAACAGCAGAACCAGATTGGAGTAAGTACCGCCTCATGTGACGTGATCCTGTTCCTTGAATATTAGCTCCCTGGAAACTGGCTCACTTATGAACTATGGAAGAAATTTACCCTCTTCTGCCGAGTCTCCTTTTCTGTCCTTCATGCCAACATCTCACTGCCTTGGTGACTGTCACCTAATGGCATTTTGAGAGCAAGGACTAGTTTCTCTTTTTTTTCCATCCAAAGTTATTTGAACTCTCTGTTCCTTACGTTTCTTTGAATTTTCAATACTTGAATAGATCAGACTGTTAAAGAGTGGGACTATGGGTGATGAGACACTATTAGGTGTACAAATCAGCAGCCCCAGGGTTCTGGTTTTAAACTCCTGCTTTGCTGGTATTGGCTATTTTTTTTTCCCACCATCATGTGTGTGTGTGTTTGAATTCTTTGCACAGTATAGACCAACATATACTAGAAAAAAAAAAAAAAAAAAAAAAAAAAGCCTGGGCTCCTCTATGTCTTTGCAAATTGGTGGCTGTGCTCAGTATTCTGTGCAATGACTGTTTTGTCCCAACTGGGGCTGCTCCCTGTGAGCCGGCCCCTGTCGCTGCTGGTAGGTAACCATGTGATATATAACTTGCAAGCAACCCTGCTGTTTGTTACTGGCAATTAATCTCTCTGGTGCCTTTCTTCCATTCAGACTAAGCCTTTATGTTCTAAATCCAGCTATTCTAACGCTCCCCACTTGTGCTGTGTAGAAAAGACTCAGACTGACAGATTATCGCAGGGCAGTTAAGCATGTAATTGCTCAAATGAGTTAAGATCCCTTCAAATACCTGTCTTTGTACCGCATCACACCACTTCACGGACTCAAATATTTGACAATTGACGAAGATAAACTAAAGGGGCCTTCATTAGCTACCAACCACCGTGAGAAGCTTCTTTCAGCGAAAGGCTGGTGAATTTTGGAACTTATTATCTCCTTAAAAACTGCAGGAAAGCAGAAAAATACCTCAGCAAACTGTAGAATAGAGAAAGCCAGAGGCTTCGTATGGGAGCTAGGGTCAGTTAAAAAAAAAAAAAAGTTTTCGACTCCAGAGCTGCACTTGTTAAAAATGCAGGGTAGGCTGGCAGATGGACTGATCCAATAACGGAGGGGAAATATTACCATGTACTCGCAGGCGTTGCCATTGATGGCTGCAGGTTAAATGTAGAGGTAATTACAGAAACAGAGGGAGGGTGGCAGAAATCCAGCACAGAGCAGAGGCTGATCTTAAGTGCCGGTTTGCTGTAAGCTGCCAGGAGCCCTTGTACCAAAGTTCCAGAATAAAGTCAGATGCTGGGCCGAGGGGGCGTCTTGAGATATGCATGGCACTTTGCTCTGGCACGAACCCCAGTGAGTGTTCTGACTTCTAGGGACCTCACTGCTCTGTTCCGAGCAGATGCCAAGGAAAACAGGTGGTGGTGACACGGCCGCCAGGCACCAGTGCAACAGAGGACACCCAGCTTTGAAATAAGATGTGGCTTGTGTTTTTCTCCTGTGAAAAATGTCCACCTTTTAGTCTTTCCCATGAAATCAACAGCCTAATTTATTTTCTATCAGAAACGCACTATGTATAAAACTATTATCATGTAATAGCTGAATTTCTCATTTATCGTTCATAGGTAATGTGAGCCAGAATGCGTGTCATCAAAGAAAAAAAAGTTAAAATTCCAAAATAAATGTGAAAAATAGAACAGTAGTTTGGAGAATTCTCTTTACGGAGATTTCTGTTTCCTTAGGTTATTTTGGCCGGGCTCTTCAGAGAGTGGCACTGAAGCAAGATCACTCAGGTTCCAGCCATGGTCTATGGCATACAGACCCATACAAGCTAGCTCTGGCCATGCATGTCCTGACCAAACATCACTGTCCCACTGATTAATGTAACTTTAAATGACAATGGCGAGTGGACATCTTTAAATGGGGTGGGTCCCGAATTTACTGTGAATCCTAGCATGCTATTATTGAATATATTGTTGGGCTGGTTTTTTTTTGGGGGGGGGGCAGAATCATTCAAATTAAATAAGATATACTTGAGAAAGAAAGTGACATGAACCATCCATCTTGAGCTTTTATGAAATGGGGATTCTGTGTTTTAAACTACATATAATCAATCTCCTTTCACCACGTTTACCTGCACATTCACACATAGTGCCACACACATATTAGGGCTGTGCAAAAGCTCACCAGGAGTTCTGACATTCTTTTCATATTGACAGTTTGATTTTGCTTCAACCTTAGACTTCAAATAGCAGGATATCTGAACAACTATCTCTGGTTTTAATGTATAGTTAATGATAAAGTGATCAGGTAGGCATCCTAATAAAAACATTAGTGTTAGTAATACAAACATGATATGGCAGTCAGACAGACTGTTATACCTTAATGTTTCTTCCAAAAGATAAGTGTGCAATCTATAATGTTACATATTTTACTTTATATGTCATAAGTAAAATGCAATTAGTGGCATGAAAATAGGTAAAACAATTCCATCAGAATTTGAGGTAGAACTAACAAACATATGTGTTTAAGGTGTAAAACTTATGGACAAATAATTATAATCAAATTAGTAATGTATCTACAATTTCATGTAGCTATAATTCATGTGTGTGTGTGTGGTAGAAAACAAAACATATAAAATTAGCTAATTATTACTCAGGCATGCTATACACTGTCATGATTAGCTAATGGAACAATTAATATAAAAGTTATTACTGTGTGCAAAATTAAAATCTAGCTGGTTATAAATTGGTTGTGGGTAAAACTACTAAGGTAGATTGATGAAATAAAATTGACCATTTTGAATGAAATTTTCATAAATTTAATATAAATATTAAGAATATGGTATTGTCGTAATTATCTACCTTACAGAATTTCTTGGGGACAAGCATTCCCAGTATTGGCCACAATAAGTTTTAACAATACACTTATCCCTAATTATGTAGTTACACTGAGGCCAGTGTCTTCCAAATAGACACATACTTAAAAATGTTTTTCCATCTTGCTGGGGAATTAAAAACTGAGTTCTGATTTTCTCAACAGAGAATGTCTTGTAAAATGCAAAATTTTAAGAACATTAGCAACAGGTCAACTAAATTCCAGATATATGAATAAGGAACATTAAACAAACAAACAAAAAAGCTAGAGAAATCAAGACACGATGCCAAACCCCTCTCCTTACTTCATGAGCCAAAGCCCACTCAGTTGGGTAAGTAGGAACCACAGTGGCCATCACGCAGCATGGCAGCTCATGGCCCTCCCAGACTGCTCTCTCTACAGGAGCCATGAAGTCACACTTACACACAGACTCATGGACCTTCTAAAAACAACCCAATATGTGTTCTAAGATGAGTGACTATATTGCAAATCTTGAGAGAATCACAAAAGAAAAAGGCAGTAATAGGAAAAATGACAAAAACAACTTGAGTGACATCAAAGGACAGCAGACATAAGCAAGGACAGTTGAGTAGGAATGAAGCAACCCAAAAGGAGTAAACAAAGGAGCAGCTTTAATCATTGCATCAGGATAAAACTGTTCACAAACCAACTAAAAGAATGAAATCATTGCATTTTTACAAGGAAAGCAAAATACCTATGTTGTACATAGAAAACCCACCTTGATATAGAGGCATACATAGGTTAAAAATAGAATTCTGGAAGACACAGCATATAAGCATCTCAAAGAAGAAAAGTGAAAGACATTGAGAGAGGAGAAGGAGACTTCATACAAGGAAATATTATTAGGGACAAAGGAGAAATTTGTATGATTCTAAGTGTAACAATTCCAGGAAGGCAAACAAACCTAACCACAGACTATCAAAACACACAAAACAAAACATAACAAACAAAAGAAGAAATATAACATATTGTGGGCAATAAAAAAAAAAGAAATGCTTTAAAAAGTTCAAAATAGCTGAAATTATACAAAGTATTTTTCATGACCATAAAATAGAAACCAGTAACCATGATATCTGGAAAAGGAGGAAATGACTGAGAAGTAAAGAACATGGTGGAAATGACTGAGAAGTAAAGAACAGGTTCCTGAGTGAGTATATGCCAAAAACATTTTAAATGAACATAAGCTTTTACCTTAACAAACTCAAAATTTAGAGAAAATTATATAATCAGCAAGCAGGATCCAGCAGCATACATGGAAATACATCACAACCAGGTCAGTTTTACTAACAACAATTCAAAACTTAATTAATTTATCATGACAATAAACTAAAAGAGAGGTATAAAGCTACTTTAATGTAAAGAAATTATTTGAAAAATCTTCAACACTTGATGTATGAACTTGCAATACACTAAGATGCAGAGAAAACACCCACAGTCAGTCAAAGGAATCTACAAATAACCTACTCCTCGCCCTACACCTGGGGCTGAATAACCATGCTTTCCTCCTTAAGCAGAAAAGACAGGAAAACACACCCTTTCTTCATTCCAGATAAATGTTACTACAGGCTATTCCTAAACTGTTCACTAAAAGCAAGACACAAATTGTGATAAAACCGAACTGATTAAAAGAAGAAATTACACTACCTTTGTTTACTTGCTTTGACTGAAATAGCCCCATTATGCAGCTGGAGGAGTGGCTCAGTGGATAAGAACACTGGCTTGTTTTCCAAAGGACCTGGGTTCAAATTCTGACATTCCCATGGCAATTCTCTGCAATTCGGATTCCAGGGGATTTAACACCCTCACACAGACATAATGGATGCAGAACACTAAGTAAGTAAAATAATAAATGAAATAAAACTCTATGGGTTCTATAATTAAGGTATTGAAATCAGTGGTGACTTTAGCTAGTTCTCAATAATATGTAAATTAGTACCTAAATATCTATTCACACAAATTAATGATCAAGAATAAGTATTAAAACAGACTATGTAGAATATAATTAAAAATTCAAATTCTTAGATAAAGATAAAATAAAACTAGGAAATGAAAAAAAATCAATAAAGGACAAAATGGGAAGACATACCATTTTTATTGATCAGGAACATCAATTTTGTTAAGATGTCACTTGTCTCCAAACTGAACCATAGTCAGAGATCTAAATGAAAATCCCATAATGATTTTTTTCTTGATAGAAGTGAACAAATTTATTTGTATGTATATATATATATATATATATATATATATATATATATATTTCATATATTTGTGATGATGTGCTGGGGAGATTTTAGAGATGGCACTGAGAACTTTGCATCCAACAGGGGTGTGAGAATTCATGAACCGTGTGCATATTTCCACCATTTCAATATATATATATAATCTTGGGTTATATATAACCCAAGAATAGGCAACGTAAACGTAAAATGTAAAACTTCAAATCATAAAACCTAGTAAAAAATGTAAAGAAATTAATCTCACTAAATACTTTTTTGTTTTTGTTTTGTTGTTGCTGTTGTTTTCTCTGTATGCTGGCAGTCCTATAACTCCTGTTGTAGACCAGAGTGACCTCATCAAACACACAGAGATCTGCCTGCCTATGCCTCCCGAATGAAAGGTTTAAAGGTGTGTGCCACCACTGCCCGGCAAGATTCTTGAAGGTATTATTAATAGTAAAAACAACAAAAAAAATGATACAGTGTATTTTGTTAGATTTTTAAGCTACCATTTTCTTTTGAAATACATTATAATAAAAATGGAAGCCAGGCATGGTGGCGCACGCCTTTAATCCCAGCACTTGGGAGGCAGAGGCAGGTGGATTTCTGAGTTNTTGAAATACATTATAATAAAAATGGAAGCCAGGCATGGTGGCGCACGCCTTTAATCCCAGCACTTGGGAGGCAGAGGCAGGTGGATTTCTGAGTTTGAGGCCAGCCTGGTCTACAAACCATGCTATCCATGAACTAACGTGTAAGCATGAACTAACTACAAAGTGAGTTCCAGGACAGCCAGGGCTATACAGAAAATCCCTGTCTCAAAAAACAAAAACAAAAACAAAAACAAAAAAACAAAACAAAAAAACCCCCCCGAAAATTGGAAAGGTAAGCCACAGGCTAAACAAAAACATTCTTACATTTCTTTCATCAAAGGCTTACATACAGTATATTAAGGAATGCTAAAAATGCAATAAATAGAAAGTATCTCTATTACTTAGATGAAAGATTTAAACATTTCACTGGTGATTTTTGCTTGTCACAGAGAGATATCAACATCACATATGCAGATGAGAAGTTACTTGCCACTATTAGAAGTCATTGGAAAAACAAATTAGCATTGTACTAGGATACCAGAACACATCTATCAGATTGACTTCAGTAAATGCAAATAAGAACAAAACTCTGGCAATGCCAAATGTCCACAAACAGCTGAACCGTGAGGCTTTTATCTGGCTTCTGTTTATATGATCACTGCAATGGGCTTTCTAAGGAACCGTAATGACACTAAGGAAGGCATTTGCTTAAATAGCTGAACATGTGATTTGCGCATCCTGGAGTTTATCTACCATCCACAAATGTGTTTGTCTGCACATCTACCAATATTTGAGAGGTTATGACGTATACTATTAATTCCTGATTCTGAAAACAGTCCTGGCACCATTAATCAGTGATCAGACAAACTATATACAGAAAATACATTTGGCATCTGAAAAGAAGAAATGATTAACCAATGCAAGATGCAATGGGAGTCAGTTTTAAAAGCACCATCGTAGATGAATCAGACCAAGTTGAGTGTGGCTGCCCACGCCTTATTACCAGCACTCAGGAGGCAGAAGCAGACAGATCTCTGATTCCATGCCAGGTTGAACCACATGGTGAGTTCCAGGACAGCCAGGACCACACAGAGAAACCCTGTNCTCAGGAGGCAGAAGCAGACAGATCTCTGATTCCATGCCAGGTTGAACCACATGGTGAGTTCCAGGACAGCCAGGACCACACAGAGAAACCCTGTAAAAAAAAAAAAAAAAAAAAAAAAAAAAAAAAAAAAAGGAAAATCCGACCAGCAAGCCTAAGTGACAGCCACAGAAGGAAGGTATGCCCACAAGAACAGGGTGTAAAGCATCCCTGTGTGGGCTTCTTGGACTTCACACTCCTAGTTCCCACTTGGGGAAGAAAAGTTAAAATTTGCTTGAGACTAAATTAAGAAGGCAAAACAGATTTATCATAATATGTTTAGAAATGGAATAAAATCTATGAGGAACTTGTGAATCTCTTCAATAATTTGAACTTTGAGCCCCTAACTAAAGTTAATCACAGTTGATCTCTTGAGAAAAAATGTTTTTAATGTGAAACAATGCTCCACCGAGACTTAACAAACTCTATTTTAATTGTAATTGATTTATACCAAAAAAGATAAAATGAGTTAATTAGAGCATGCTATTAGAATTACTGGCAAGGGAATATGTTTCATTCTCTCTCTCTCTCAGCGATGTGTGGGCATGAGGCAGGAGATTATTTTAACATTGGAGAGAATGTAAATCTTAAATCCTAAAATTATTCATGTAAAATAATACAGAGGTCTATGGATTAGTATTTTGTTTTCAATATTTTCATAGCTTGAAGATAATTTCTCTGTTAAAAATCCAGCACCACCCGTTCAATCAATAATGTGACTCGTGGGAGTCTCCTTCCGGTTAAGCCGTCTGGGTGCCCACAAGAAATCACTGTTCCCCATCTATTAAGGCAGTGGAAACCATCCCTAAACTTCTGCTCCTCCGTAGTTATGTCTCATTATTTGATTTTATGCTTCGCAGTCGATAACCTGTTACCAAGCTCAAAAATCCAGGACCTTTTTTGCTCTTCTTTCTTGTTTTGATTTGTTTTGTTTTGAGTGAAGTAAGAAAAGGCTTGGTTGAAGGAGGAAAAATCCTAGGACAGCATGGACTATACAATTTCCTGCACTTTCTGCCCCAGGCCTCATCCACACTGAGATAAAGTATGGGTTGGAGGTATGACTTACAAAAGCTATGTGTGTATAGAACACTCACTGAGCAACCGGAAGTTGAGAAACTAACTGGGCATAGAATCCATAAAGGAAACACACCAGGTTGGCATCAGTATCTTGAAGCTAAGAACCTCACAGAACAAGAAGAAAGGGACCAAATAGAAAAGCCAGCCCTACAACACCCTGGGTGTGGTGCTGTGACCCTATGATCATTGCACCAGAGAAGCTGAGGCAGGAAAGGCCAAGATCAGCCTAAACTCCACACTAGCCTGAAGGCTATCCATCAAGAGCCCTTCCTCCCCCACAAACATGATTGATGAAGCACATTTGAAATTCAAATTGTGTGCTCACTTGCAACATTCTGATGTAAGAAGTATTTGGCGAAAAAAGATTTTTATAATAAGAAAATTACCAAACATTTGAGTTATGAAAAGTTGGTATGTGATTCAGGGGGATGCCAAGGCATTCTTCACAAGAGAAACTGTAAAATGTATGCGGAAATCTAAAAACCGTGCATCTACGAGATAACTCAGTGTTAAAGGGCTTGTTTTATGGCACGGGGACTGGGGTTTGGATCTTTGCCACTATGGGAGCCTTCCTGTAAGCCCTACAACTTCTGAGCTGAGACCAGGGATTCCCCGGGGCAAACTGGCTAGCTAACCTCACTTAACTGGTATAGCTTCAGGTGCAGGGAAAGACCCTGCCCTCAAACTCAGACCTCTACACGTATGTGCACATACCTACATGCAAGTGTACCCCCACACATGCAAATACACATGACTTGCATGTGTATATGCAGACATCACACACACAATTGAATCATGGGAGCTGTCCTGTGTGGCACATGTTTGTCATATCACTATTCAGGTTGCTTGGGGCAGGAGGCGCTAAGTTTATGATAATGCTAAACGACCTGTGATCAAAACAAACACGCAGACGGATTGGAAATATATACAGTTGATAGAATGGCTGCTGCAGAAAAATGTATTTGACTTCATATTTGTTTTTTTAAAATATTTTTATTAATCCTTTGAGGATATCATACATGCATAGAATTCACTTACAGCCCATCCCTTATTCCTCCCTCTAACTTCTCCCAGATGCACCCCAACCTCTCCACCCCTGCCAGTTTTATATCCTCTTCTTTTTTAATGTACATAACCCAATTAGTCTTATTTGTGCTGCTCATATGCTCAAGGATGTGGAATAGCTCCTGGAGATGGTCAATCTACCAGAGGCCAGACTTAAAACAGTCTAACGCTTCTCTGCAAGAGGTGGATGCTCATGAGCTAATGTGTGTACATAGGTGAGATGGTCCTGCCTTCACTAGAAGGCATTATTTTGCTCTGGCTCTTCATGATTTCTTTCCTCCTCTTCTGGAACAGTCCCCCATTCCCTACTTTGAGGGGGGAGGGGCATAATACAAATTTTCTACTTGTCTCTCATCAATCCAAAGACAATTATCTATACTTTGATCATTTGCTGTCACTGGACAATCTCACTGCCACTGCCCAAGCTGGTCCCTTTTGATCCCTCTTCATGACAAACTAAGATCCCGTGGAGCTATAAGCCTACAGAAAACTTGCCTCATTACACTGCTTCTGTCAAGTGTTTTTGTCACAGCGGTGAGGTGACAAACCATGTGACTCAAAAACCATTCTTTGTGGGGGCGCTGCCCCAGCATTGACCTTTTTAACTTGTCATCAGTGTGTAAAATGATTCCTGAGACAAGAGACAATGCATGGGGTACAACGTTCATTCAGGAGATGGGATGAAAATGCTCTGTAATGCGGTTCTCATTCAGAATGGTAAGGCATCAGTAGTGGAAAGGAGGTCTCACGGGAGCCCCATGGGAACACACACAGGAGTGGGCCTGTGGTTGCCTGTCCTACAGATGACAAGGCTATGCTTGGTGCATCTCTGGACTTAACCCCCTTCCAGAGTGTATCTCTGCCTCATCCTAACTCAAAGTAGGACCAGAGGACAAAGCAACTTTATTTATATGTTAGAAAATATTCTCCCTGAACACACCCATCCGTTTTTGTTTTCTTTGAAGGGGTGTAACTTACTTTTATTTGAACAAATGCCACCAAATTTATTTTTATACCTACAGCCTCTTTCTTCAGTCTCTTAGATATTACCTCCTGAAAGCAGTTTCCCTTCCTCAATTCCCAGTCCCTTGCACCCCATTCGCTCATCCCCCTTTTCTCTTTAGAAAAGGGCAGGCCTCCTATAGATATCAACCAAACATGGCATATGAAGTTGTAATAAGACTAAGCCCCTCCCCTCATGTTAAGGCTGGATGATGCAAGCCAGTTGGACAAAAATGGTCCCCAAATCAGTCAAAGAGTCAAAGACAGCCTCATTTCCACAAGAAGATCAAGACACACAACTATAACCGTATGTGCAGAAGGCCTGGGTCAAACTCATGCAGGCTTCCTGATTGTCAGTTCAGTCTCTGTGAGTGCCTGTGAGCCCAAAGTAGTTGGTTATGTTGGTTTTATTTGTTTTCCTTGACCCCTCTGGGATCTACAATCCTCCCCCCCCCTTCCAAAGGATTCTCTTTAGCTCTGCCTAATGTTTGACTCTGGGTCTCTGCATCTGTTTCTGTCACTTGCTGGATGAAGTCTCTCTGATGACAATCATGCTAGGCTCTGGTCTATTATTAGGTAACATTTTATTGAGTGTTTTTTTTTTTTTTTAATTATGGGTCCAGTTTGCTACTAACCAGGTTCTCTGGGCTACAGCTACAAAGCCTCTGATTCATGGCCCTCTAGGAAGGATGGGGGTGGCTTCCCTTTCTTATGGGTCTTAAGATGGTCCTAACATTGGTTGACCATTTATATAATTTCTGAATCATTTTTTAAGCTATTTCTTTTAGTTACACCACACTCACTGCCCATCTCTAGACCACCCCGTTCCACAGTCCTTTCCCCCATACCTCCTCCCCTTCTCCTCTGAGAGGGTAGGGGCCCTGGGTACCCTCTCACCCTGGCAGATCAAGACTCTGTGAAGCTAGGCATATCCTATCCTACTGAAGCCAGACAAGGCAGTCCAGGCCTGTTTGGGGATACCCTCCTGCCCTCTCTGCTCCAGCTGTTTGGGACACACATGAACCACTTTTTAGCCTAGCACATCTTGTCAGCAAGGCAAATTATAGATCAAAGATTTTGTGGCTGAGTTGGTGTCCCAATTTCTCTACTGGAAATCTTGCCCTGTTACAGGAGACTGTATTCACCATTATGAGGAGTCTTATTTATGGTCACCCTGTGATTTCCTGGGAGTTTCTATTATACTAGGTTTCTAGCTCACCCTTCAGATGCCCCCCAAATTACAGTTGTCTCTACAAGTATACTCCCTTTCTATCCACTCCCAACCTGATCCCTCCTGTTGTTCCCTTCCTACCCACCCTCAGTCTCCCTCCTCTGAGATATCTATTTCCTCCCCAGGGAGATTCATGTGTTCCCCTTAGGTCTTCCATGCTATTTAGCTTCTCTGGGTCTGTGGATTATAGTATGGTTAGCCTTTACTTTACAACTAATATACATTTAGTGGTGAGTACATACCATGTTTGTCTTTCTGGGTCTGAGTAACATCACTTAGGATCATTTTCTTTTTTCTAGATTCTATCCATTTGCTGCTAATTTCATAATCTTATTGTTTTTGATAGCTGAGTGATGCTCCATTATGTAAGTAATCTTAGTGATCTATTCTTCTGTTGAGGGACATCTAAGTTGTTTCTAGTTTCTGGCTATTCATGAATAAAGCTGCTATGAACAGTTTCCACAAGCCTTCTTAACTTTCAGAGGTGGAACCTCCAGTGATCATATAAATTAAGACTCCTAGTTTCCAACACAGGCAAAAGTCAACTGTGATTAAAGAAAACAAAACAAACATAAAACAAAAACAAAAACCCATGCACACAAAACCAAGACACCAATTCAAAGAGATTCTCAGTAGTAGATGCCTTCAAAATCATTCAGTTAGAAGTTTCCGTTTTTATACTTAGGATGTGCTTATTCTTAATAGCTGAATATTATTCTAATGTATAAATGAACCACATTTTCTGTATCCATTCGTCTGTCATGGGACATTTAGGCTGTTTCCAGCTTCTGGCTATCACAAATAAGGCTGCTATGAACATAGTGGAACATGTGCCCCTGTGGCATGGTGGGGCATCTTAGGTATATTTCCAAGAGTGATATAGCTGGGTCATTGGGTAGATCTATTTCCAATTTTCTGAGGAACCTCCAGACTGATTTCCAGAGTGGTTGTACCAGTTTGTAAGTCCACCAGCAATGGATAAGTGTTCCTATTTTTCCACAGCCTCTCCAACATGTGCTGTCACCTAAGGTTTTGATCTTAGCAATTCCGATTGGTGTAAGGTGGAATCTCAGGGTCATCTTGATTTGCATTTCTCTGATCACTAAGGACTTTTAACATTTCTGTAGTTGCTTCTCAGCCATTCAAGATTCCTCACTTGTGAATTCTCTGTTTAGTTCTATACCCAATTTTTTGATTGGGTTGTTTGGTTTTTTGGTGATTAACTTCTTGAGTTCTTTATATATTTTGGATATTAGCCCTCTATTGGATTTGGGGTTAATGTTGCCGATTTGTCTTATCAACTATGTCCTTTGCCTTATAGTTTCATGAGGTCCCATTTATCAATTGTTGATCTTAGAGCATGAGCCATTGGATTTCTATTTAGGAAATTTCCACCTGTGCCATTGAGTTCAAGGTTCTATCCCACTTTCTCTTCTATTAGATTCAGTGTATCTGGCTTTATGTTGAGGTCTTTGATCCACTTGGAATTGAGCTTTGTACAAGGTGACAAATATGGGTCTATTTTCATTCTTCTACATACAGATATCCAATTAGACCAGCACCCTTTATTGAAGATGCTTTCTCTTTTCCATTGTATATTTTTGGCGTCTTTGTCAAAGATCAAGTGATCATAAGTGTAAGGTTTTATTTCTGGGTCTTCAATTCTATTCCATTGATCAACATGTCTGTCTCTGTACCAATAGTATGCAGGTTTTTTTTTTTTTTATCACTATTGCTCTGTGGTAAAGCTTGAGGTTCTTTTATTTTTAAGAAATGTTTTTATTATTCTGGGTTTTTTGCCTTTTCAGATGAATGTGAGAACTGCTCTTTTCATGTCTTTGAAGAATTGTGTTGGGATTTTGATGGGGATTTCATTGAATCTATAGATTCCAATTCAAGAGGAGGTCTCAAAGCCTGACTCTATTACTGAGGCTATGAAGCTCTCACAAAAAAAGATCTATCATGACTGCACTCCGAAAGACCCAACAAGCAGCCGAAAGTCAGATGCAGATATTTGCACCCAACCAATGGACAGAAGCAGCTGACCCCTGTTGTTGAATTAGGGAAGGCTGAAAGAAGCTGAGAAGAAGGGGGATCCTGTAGGAGGACCAGCAGTCTCAATTAATCTGGACTCCTGAGATCTCTCAAACACTGGACCACCAGACAGCATACGCCAGCTGGTATGAGGCCCCTAACACATATACAGTAGATGACTTCTGGGTCTGTATTCATTCAGAGATGATGCACCTAACCCTCAAGAGACTGGAGGCCCCAGGGTGTTTAGAGGTCAAGTAGGGCGGAGAGTGGGGGTGTCCATATGGAGACAAGGTGAGGTGGGGAGGAGGTATGTCATGTGGAGTAGTCGGAAGGTGGATGGGGGTGGGGTGGGGAATGGAATATGGAAAGTAAAAAATAAAAAAATAATAAAAGAAGTTTCCTTTTTAAAAGATTATTCTAAAAAGAGAGGAATGGAAAACTCTGGGATTTTATTTAAGAAAATGAAGATACATGTCTGGTAGAAGCTTATTACTTGCACACATTTCATGACTCAATCATCTACACACAGAAAAGGAAAGAATGTCAATTTAGTGACCACCAAAGATTTAAATTTTTATAGATTTCATAATGAGAAAAAAACCCTACATTACTGATTTACATGTTCCTTCATCTAAAAGAATTGAGAAGTAACCAGAAAAAGTAATTATCTGTTTTTCAGGATGAGTCAAACCTTTATGTTTAAAGAGGAATTTCTTTACTTTTCTAGGTTGGTGTTCATGTTCTTTGTAAACCTTTGTGGGACTAAAGAGTGTGCATCTGACTGTTGTGTTAAAGAAGACACCAAGTGTTGAAGACAGGGCACAGTTGTCTCTGTTATCAGCAAAGGCACAATCTGGCCTTCAGCTTCAGAACTTGACTTGGTTCCTGGTAGACAAAATCAGATTCCACAGGATGACAGCATCTGCATGGCCCCTAGCTCAAAGACACTCTAGAAGTCTCTCAGGGTCTCCATGGCTGAGGTCTCTCTCAGCAGTGTGCTCTTCCATCCAAGTACATGAATACCCTGAGGGTTATCACCAATGCTGGACATTTGTGTCGCTGGCTCAAGAAGAAATGTCAACATTTTAACAAGTCTCAAGGTTATTCGTGTTCTTTTAGGACTATTTTGTTTGAATATTTGAATAATATTTAAGCAGTAAAGAGAAAAATGTCCAAGCGTTTTTTTTTGTTTGTTTGTTTGTTTGTTTTAATATTATCCAATGTTACAAAGATTACCACAGCCTATGACCTGGTATATACTTAGCTGATAATCCATTTCAACTTTTGTCTTCCAAGGAACCAAGAGTAAAATGAAAGAGGAAAATAAAGAGGGATTGATGTTTTCTTATCTTTAACATTTCCAGACATATTTTTACTGTGTTAATTTTAACTAAAAAATCAGGATCCAATTTTTGTGCTGTGTTCATATATATGCACATCTGTGAGTATACATGCACTTGTCTATGCATACATGCTGAGTTCAGAGCTTGACACTGTGCCTCCTATCAACTCTTTACCTTGTTTGTTGTGACAAGATCTCTCACTGAACATCAAGCTACACTGGCTGGTCAGTTCACTCCAGGAATAGACCTGTGTCCTGCCTACCCCTGCTGCCCCTTCAATGTTGGCTGTATGGGTACATGCTGTCAAGGATGGCTTTGTTTTATGTGGATTCTAGGGACTAGAACTCAGCTCCTCATTCTTACGTAGTAAACACATTACCAACTGAGCCCTCTCCCCAGTTCTAGGTCATCTCTTTCTTTTCTTTTCTTTTCTTTTCCTTTCTTTTCTTTCTTTTCTTTTCTTTTTTTGACAGATTACAAAACAAAAACCTCAATGGTTAATAAGAATTGGGGGATATCAATCGTTAAATGACAGACCTGGGCTTGGATGTGCAGGAGAGTATTTTCAATGTCAAGATGCCATCCTTGCCCTGCTCACCTCTATCCAAAGTGAGACATAAGACACTGTACTGGCTAATTTTGTGTCAACTTGACACAGCTGGAGTTATCACAGAACAGGAGCTTTAGTTGAGGAAATGCCTACATGAGATACAGCTGTAAGGTATTTTCTCAATTAGTGATCAAGGGGGAAAGGCCCCTTGTGGGTGGGACCATCCCTGGGCTGGTAGTTTTGGGTTCTATAAGAGAGCAAGCTG